>NW_020664530.1:11289259-11299805 GCF_002925995.2 Terrapene triunguis
GGCTGAGTTTAAACAGATTCAGGGTCGTCATCTTCTAGATTCAGCAAATGGACAGGATGTTTGGTCCTAAAGGGATCCCAACACTTGCTGAGGGATTGGAAAGGACACTGGCTTACCAGACACCCTATGTGGAGGATGGGTGGTTTCTGCTATATTTAGTAACCATGGAGGAACTTCTATTGTTTTTTATTTTCTCTGCAGTGCTTTTATCCTAAGAATAAATATACTCTGCTTAGAAAGAGCTGTGTGGTAACCTGTAACTGCTGGTAAAATTGTCCTCCGAGACAAAGCACAGTCCAGGCACTGGCCTATTATGGACACTGGCTTGCTGGGGATATCACAGTGTAAGACAGGGGATTGTGCAGCCTTAAAACCCCTCGTCAGAAGGGAGTGGTTCAAGGGTCCCTACCCAGTGACAGGTGATGACTGCAGTCCTGAGATGCGATTGAGCACTCCAGGGATTAACCAGAGAGGGGGAATATCTGTACTCCCTGAAACTGGCAGGGAGAATAACTGGGGACACTTCTGATCAAGTCTGTTAGGAGATGGCTGTCTACGGCACCAACAATTAATTGGAGCACTTGGTTGGGGACTTAGATATAGGGCATCCCACACATCTAGCTTCTACTAATTCAGAGCAGCCAATGACCAGTATTTTGAACTTTCCATGAACTCCTATGAGTTTACTGTATATCTTCTTGTGGTTTAGCATTAGACATATCAGAATGATTTTTTTTTTCCATCTTGGACCATATTCCTCAGCTCTGGTGGTGATATTGGGAACATAACCTCCCCGGATGGCAGAACATCAATGTGGCTGTCTGTATTGTTTGTTTTATGACCTTTACATTTTCAGATGTGTGCATTGATATTCTGTACATATGCCCATCTCCTTTAGGGCTCTTCATGTACAGAGGTCATTGTACATCAGTTACTCCAGCTGAGAGTAGAATATCTCTTATGCCTGAACTAACCTTCTGTTCAGCTAAAATTAGGACAGTAGAATTCAAAAGGGATTCATTGTATTAAAAATGCCTTAAAAAGCCCATGCCACACCTCCTTTTTATAAATTCATATGCTCCAGTCACTCATGTTGTGTATAGCTAGTGTAAATCCCTCTCTGGAGTCAAGAAGCAGTGCTGCTTATTTCACACCAAAGCTCATGCGAAGGTTTCACCCAAACTATTTAAAAACACAACTCTTGAGATTAACCAGCACCACCTAATAGATTGTTTATATGGTTGCTTAACTGCAATATATATTAAATTAATACACACTTTAATAACAAACTGCCTAACCTACATAATTTCATGCGTTACTCCTCTGTGTGGTAGGTGGTCAAAAAAGTCATTGCATTTTTTGTACTGTGTATAATGAAAGCCCCACACTTGCTTTTAATCTGTTTCTTTCCAAGTACTTTAATCTGGAAAGATCCCTTCAGACACTTCTCTGATCTGCAGAAGCTCATGCACCTGTCACATCAAATGACTTCAGTCTGTTTTTTCACACATCCTGAATCCTCCTGGCACATGCAGTGCAAAAAATGAGTCCAGGAAGGGTCGTTCTGTTTGCATTCAACAATTTCCATTCCCACCTCCCAGGGTGATAAGGTACTTTTGATATTAATCTTTAATTCTTTTTTTAACCAAATGCTTTCATATTACTGAAGCTGTTATGTTTGTACTTGAGGAACACCAAAAGACTTTCTACTCCTGTTTTTAAATTGGCTAATCCTATTGATGCTTTGTTTTTTATGATATGAAAGGCCTTTCAACACCACCTGCAAAGCACAGCATTATCTTGTTTATTTGAGCTAAGTTTGTATGGGTAAAAGAGTTTTTAATGTTGCATTTTAATGATGGGCAAACAACAAAAGAATTGGTTCAGTTTGAATAAGCTCCCCAAAATATTCAGATATGCTTATCCAAGTTTCTCACTTCTATAATTATAGAAGTGGAAGTCTCACAGAACAGGTCTTCATGAATGATTTCCAGTACTATCCTCTTCTGAGTTGAGCCAGAATTACAGCAAGAACAGTCTTTATTGCACTATTTAGGTATTTCTATTTCTGGAGCTAGATATTGTAATATTCTGAGCCTCTCCTGAGAGGTGCTGGCCCAGTGTGTTCTTACAAAATTGAGACCACTTATTCCTGTCTGGAAGTGTAAAAGTTTGTGAAAGTGAAAATTAATGATTTCAGAGTGGTAGCTGTGTTAGTCGGTATCAGCAAAAACAACAAGGAGTTCTTGTGGCACCTTAGAGACTAACAAATTTATTTGGGCATAAGCTTTCATCGGCTAGAACCCACTTCATCAGATGCTTGAAGTGAAAAATACAGGAGCAGATATAAATACATGAAAGGATGGGGGGTTGCTTTACCAAGTGTGAGATCAGTCTAATGAGATAAATCAATTAACAGCAGGATACCAAGGGAGAAAAAATAACTTTTGAAGTGGTAAGAGAGTGGCTATTACAGACAGTTGACAATAAGGTGTGAGTAACAGTAGGGAGAAATTAGTATTGGGGAAATTAAGTTTAGGTTTTGTGATGGCCCAACCACTCCCAGTCTTTATTCAGACCTAATCTGATGGTATCCAGTTTGCAATTTAATTCCAGTTCTGCAATTTCTCGTTGGAATCTGTTTTTTGAAGTTTTTTGTTGAAGAATTGCCACTTTTAGGTCTGTTATTGAGTGACCAGAGAGATTGAAGTGTTCTCCTACTGGTTTTTGAATGTTATGATGACACTAAACTGGGAGGAGTGGTAGATACGCTGGAGGGTAGGGATAGGATACAGAGGGACATGGACAAATTAGAGGATTGGGCCAAAAGAAATCTGATAAGGTTCAACAAGGACAAGTGCAGAGTCCTGCACTTAGGACGGAAGAATCCCATGCACTGCTACAGACTAGAGACCGAGTGGTTAGGCAGCAGTTCTGCAGAAAAGGACCTAGGGGTTACAGTGAATGAGAATCTGGATATGAGTCAATAGTGTGCCCTTGTTGCCAAGAAGGCTAATGGCATTTTGAGCTGTATAAGTAGAAGCATTACCAGCAGATCGAGGTACATGATCATTCCCTTCTATTCGGCATTGGTGAGGCCTCATCTGGAGTACTGTGTCCAGTGCTGGGCCCCACACTACAAGAAGGATGTGGAAAATTGGAAAGAGTTCAGTGGAGAGCAACAAAAATGATTAGGGGGCTGAAGCACATGACTGATGAGGAGAGGCTGAGGGAACTGGAATTGTTTAGTCTGCAGAAGAGAAGAATAGGGGGGATTTGATAGCTGCTTTCAACTACCTGAAAGGGGGTTCCAAAGTGGATGGATCTAGACTGTTCTCAGTGATACCAGATGACAGAACAAGGAGTAATGGTCTCAAGTTGCAGTGGGGGAGGTTTAGGTTGGATATGGGGGGGAGGGGGAAATTCACTAGGAGGGTGGTGAAGCACTGGAATGGGTTACCTAGGGAGGTGGTGGAATCTCCTTCCTTAGAGGTTTTTAAGGTCAGGCTTGACAAAGCCCAGGCTGGGATGATTTACTTGGGGATTGGTCCTGCTTTGAGCAGGGGGTTGGATTAGATGACCTCCTGAGGTCCCTTCCAGCCCTGATATTCTATGATTCCTGATGTCAGATGTGTGTCCATTTATTCTTTTGCATAGAGACTGTCCAGTTTGGCCAATATACATGGCAGAGGGGCATTGCTGGCACATGATGGCATATATCACATTGGTGGATGAGCCCTGGATGGTGTGGCTGATGTGGTTAGGTGCTATGATGATGTCCCTTGAATAGATATGTGGACAGAGTTGGCACTGAGGTTAGTAGCAGGGTTTGGTTCCTGGGTTGGTGTTTTTGTTGTGTGGTGTGTAGTTGCTGGTCAGTATTTGCTTCAGGTTGAGGGGCTGTCTGTAGGCAAGGACTGGCCTGTCTCCCAAGGTCTGTGAGAGTGAGGGATCGTCCTTCAGGATAGGTTGTAGATCCTGGATGATGAGCTGGAGAGGTTTTAGTTGGGGGCTATAGGTGATGGCTAACAAAAAGTTACCAAAACTCAAACACCACACAAGATTGAGTTCAACTTCTGAACACAGGTTAAGTCTACAGTGTTCTTCAGTGGGAGCAGAATTAGGCGAAGACTGTGCGCTTTTGAATCCCTACCCCCACCCATATTCACTTCAAATAACAATCTGTAATGATTTTCTGTTTTAAAATGTCAGCCAACTGGATTTTAAAACTTGGTGAAATGGGTTGCCTTCTTACTGAAACTGGAGATCAGAAATTTTGATACATCTGTTTTCCCCAGGAGTTATCCTGGGAAGCCATCAGAGTCCTCCTATGTCCTTTCTCAGGCAAAACTGCCATTTATATCCAAACAATGAGTACATTTTCCATTTATGTCAATGGGAATTTGCCCTGAGGAAGGACATAGGGCCAAGTATAACTGTCTTTGGGTAACTTAATTTTTAGGTGCCCACACACCTTTAAAGGGGACCCAATTTTCAGAAAGCACTGAGCATTTAGACTCCTAGACTTTAAGGCCAGAAGGGACCATCATGATAATCTAGTCTGACCTTCTGCAGATTGCAAGCCACAGAACTTCACCCACCCACTTTTGTACTAGACCCCCTAACCTCTGGCTGAGTTACTGAAGTCCTCAAATCATGATTTAAAGACTTCAAGTTACAGAGAATCTGCCATTTATTCTCTGCAAAGGTGTCTCTTAAAGGCTTCTTAAAGGTGCCTCCTGTTGTGCATCAAACAATTGCTTCACCTGAAATCATTGCTCTCACTCTTGGTCAAAAGCCTCTGTGCAATGCATAGAGGAGCAAAGGAAAGAGGAATGTCCTGATGAGGAAGTGGTGTTGCCACCTTCTATGGAGGTCCCTTCTTTGTGGATTGGGGTGGGGGGGAAGACTACAAAGTACACTCCCCTCAAAGAACAGCAGATTACCAAAAAGAAATCTGTACAATAGTCAATGCTGCTAGGAACCACTTAATCCTCCCCATGACTTCCACCCCTTCTGGAGAGTGAGAGGGTGCTTGACTGATAGTGAGAGGTAAAATGTTGGCAAAGATTGGTAGGTTTTTTTCATTTTGAATAAGTCCCCGAAGTCCTGATGCACATAAAAATCATTTCCAAAATCTTTTGTTAAGAAATAATAGGGCTGGAAATTTTGCAAGAACAGAATTTCTAGCGTCTGGTAGCTTAGAAATATTACAAAAGCAGCTTTTTCTCCCTTAGTATCTGAATTCTTTAGTTTCCTCTCCCAAATGAGAATTTTCAGAAATTAATGACAGCATATTTTTGAGTTTGTATCATCAAATTTGAATAAACCCTTGGGACCTAGCAGCAGGCTTCCTAGACTGACCTCTGTGAAATGCCATCTAGCAATTACTATTTGCTAACCTACCTTGGTGCCCCTACCTTGTCCTTCAATGGGAGTTAAAACAAAACAAAAAACACTTGTGGTAGGGGAGCCATCTGCAGAACAATGTCAGATAAACAACTTGTCGATCATTTGCTCTGCAACTACAATGTTGCAAAACTGGTATGTGCTTGGAGATTGCCACAATGTCTAGTCAGAATCAGGTAAAAATCTACTTTCTCTCCAGATTCCTTAGATGCTACTACATTTTCCTGCTCATTTGCTCACCAAAGTCTACACTCTAGAAACTGAGAGCACCTCCAGTATCCTGACTTCCACAGAATAGTTGGGTGTCTTCTATTTCTTTATTCTAAAAATCCTAAATCAAACAAAAATAACAAAAAGCAAACAAAAAGTAGCTCATGGTCCGTGTGAACATAGCGTAGGCACTCTGCTCATTTACAGACTGAGTATAATTAGAGTGGGATGAACAATTTAAAGAGTCTAGAAACAATTTCATGACTAATCTGTCAAGCTTGATTTGCCAATTCCTGCTGTCCAATCTGAGAGTGAACTGACCTTTGTCTCATTACAAATGGTGGTGATTTGAACTGTTATGCTAGACATGATCCCTTCAAAGTCATTGACTTCAGTGGGCTTAGGATCAGGCCCTACATTGTTTCTTCTATCTTCATGAAGGGACCTGTCAAGGCGTAGCCTGCTTTTGCCAATCTGGCTCTGCTCTGTTCAACTCAAATTAACCCAGTCCATCGATTTTATCATAAAACAAATTAATCAGTCCTGAGCTCAAGGGCTTACAGTCTTCCTTGTCTCACTATCAGTTCCTTGGAGGCACTGTTGGCTGTTAACCTGGCTTCCCTTCGTGATTGGAAGATGGCAGCTACTTTGTCCATATGGGACTTCCAATCCTTGTTATAAATGACTACATTGTCCAAGTATGCTGTCGCATATTTGTGGTTGGAGTAGTCAGTCCAACAGATGTTGAAAAGTAGCTGCTGCTCCATGCAACCCGGAGCGCATCATTTTAAAATGAAATAGACTGAGAGGCATGGGAAAAGTCATCTCTTCCTGAGAGTCAGGTGTTAATGGGGATCTGCCAGTACCTCTTCATCAAATCCAGAGTTGTGAGGTACTGGATTTCTCCCAACTTGTCTAAGAGTTCCTCCACTTGCGGCTTGAGGTACGCATCAAATTTTGAAACTGCGTTCACTTTTCTGGAGTCTATACAAAAATGCAGTGAGCCATCCAGCTTTGGGCCAGCACAATAGGACTCCTCCAGTCACTTTGGGAATCTTCTGTTATTCCAGGTTCTTACATGGCCTTGAGCTCTTTCTCAACAGCTCTTCTCAATTTGTTGGGGATTGGTCAGAGCCCTTCCAGTATTACTTTACCGGGCTTAGTATTAATGTAATGGTGGGCAATGGACGTCTTCACAATGGAGTCTGAGACCATTGTAAATGTAGCCACCAGTTGGATTGCCTGCTCCTTTTGCTCCAGGTTTAGGTTCTCTCCAAGGGGCACTGAACTTTTTTACAGGCAGTCATTGATTTGGGGCCCCAGGTCTGGTTCCTCAGGGTGCAGCATGACAAATAAGTCTTCCCTGGCTTTCCAGGGCTATTGCAAATTTACATGGAAGATTTGTTCCTTTTTTTTCTCTTTTCCTGGCAGTCTGATTAAATAGTTGGTTTCCCACCTTCTTTACCACCTCATAGGGCCCTTGCCACCTGGCCAGCAGCTTTGATTCTGAGCTTGGAAAAAGCAGCAGCACACTGTAGCCCAGCTGGAAGGTGCATAGTTGAGTTCCTTTATTATAAAGTTGCTGTTATTCCTGCACTTTTTGAGATTTTTGTCAAGCATAGGTACTCATAGCATCCAGTCTTGCATAACTTTAAGAGAGATTGTACCTAGTTTTGGCTCTTGGAGACTGGCTTTCCCATGTCTCCCACATCAGGTCTAGTATGCCTCCTGTCTGTCACCCATGTAACCATTTCACTGAAAAGACTCCAATTGAGGCTTGCAGAACTTCCTTAATGGCGAAGAGCAGGACTGGGAATAGTTGGTCCCATGGTAAGGGTCCTGGGTGATGAATTTCATGAGCATTCTCTTTAGCGTCTGGTTGACTCTTTTGACTAGATCATCTGTCTGCCTGGTACATGGATGTGAGTAGCACTTTGGTTTTCAGTATCCCACAGAACTCTCTCTCATCAGCCGGGATATGAAATTCATTCCTGGTCTGTCAAGGTCTCCGTGGGGATCCTTGCCCATGCAAAGACCTTCAACAGCTCATTAGCAATAGTCTTGGCCTTCATGGACCAGAGTTTTATGACTTACAGGAAGCAGGTGGCATAGTCTATGATGACAAGTATATGCTGGTGTCTGGAGGTGCTCTTCTCTAGGGGGCCTATAAAATCAACTCCTACTGGTTCAAAGTGGTTCTCCACAAAGGGAAGGCATATTAGTGGAGCCATTAGGACTCCCTTGCTGGCCACTAATTGGCAGTCAGGACATGATGCACAGAAATTCTCAACTTCTTTGAGGACCTTGGCCAAAAGTATTAGGCCAGGATCCTAGATTGTCTCTTATCCTTCCCAAGGCGTCCCGCACATGGGGTTGCATGTGCCAGATATAGGAGCTCGCAACAATATAAACATGTCACTAGTAATTGCGTCTGTATCTCCTGTATCCGCTGTCTTGGTCTACACAATACAATAAGTCCCTCTGCAAGGCATAATGAGAGTGCTTCCATGCCTTCAAGAGATCAACTTCCTCGTTGTCTATTACTGCTACCTAGCTGAAGGTCTCATCGTTTCTGTGCTCCATACAGAAATCAGAGAACCCTGTTAACCTCTTCAGGTCCAGTTGCAGAGAGGGTGTCTCACCTGCACTCATGGAAGTCCCTTCCTTAGCATTGTCTACTTTGCTCAGATCAACTATGGACTCTGTCATCTGTTATGCCTACAGAGGGAATCTCATCGCTCACCTTTCTCTGCTCTTTCCTTTCTATCCATTTCCCTCTTTGGGACTTTTTCCTTCTGGGCTCGGAGGTAAGTACCTCAGGATCCTTACAGGGGAAAAGAACCCTCAAAACTTCTTCCAGTGCATCCTCCTCAGGCTCACAAGTTAAGGAAAGCTCTACAAGAAGTCAGGGAAGTGTCATCTGAGCCCAATATCATTGGGTAGTGGAGATCTGGGGAAATGCCTACCTTCATCCAGCCCTGGTTCCCAGTAGCAACCAATGTTACTGTCCTGCTGGGGTACCATAGAACATCTCCATGGATGCATTTAATGGGGATTTCTTCTCCTGCTACCTTCCCTGTAATTTCCACTCTTGGCTCCCAAAGTCTATAAGGGCCAGTATTTCTTGGCCATTCACTTCTGCTGGAATGCTGAGTTTTCCCAGTTTTATTTTCCCCAGGCCCTATTCTCTCCTGTCCATACTTGCCTGAAATTACACTAAATGCCCCAATAACAACCATGTGGGTGAAACAAGACAATCATTGCACTCTCGAATAAGCTCTCACAGGAAAATAAGACAAAAACGCCCTATCACCTGTGAGTGAACACTTTTCACAAAATGATCACTCCATATCTAACGTATCAGTCCTCATCCTCAAAGGAAACCGACCTTAGTACCTTAGTGCCGGGATGGGGATGAAAACATTTATCCAAAACCAAAATACTATATTTGAAGACACACTGAGACCTCCACTCAGGCCATAGAGAACAAACTGGGCTAAAATCAATGTACCCAGAATACCATTGAATTTGGTTTGTGTGGGAGGGGGTTGTTTGTTAGGGTTTTTTTTTTTTCCTCTTTAAACACTCAGGGCCTGCTTGGGGCCCTGAACACAAGTGTGTAATTAGCACACTTATGAGCCACATTAAACCTGGATGTAGCAGTCAGTGGTGTTGCACCTGTATCCCCCCCACCACCAACACCTCCTCCACCCAAAGTTATGTTTTGCAAATACATTTTTTGAAAGCTGCATTTTCTACTTTGGTACAATAATGTTTACAAAACTTTGGGGCGGAGTGGGGGGAGGAAAATTGCTGGTGCCCATCTTTTGCCTGGAGAAAGGGCCACTGAGAGAAAACACACTCTTTACCACAAAGGCTTCCCCAATCCAGCTTCAAGCTCCTACCCCAATCTTCACACCTGGGCTCATCCCCCGGTCCCTCCTACTGTCCCCATCCCACACAACTAACCCCCTAACAAAGGCTCTCCTCAATCTTCCTGCTACTGCCCCCCACACACACTTTCACCCCAGGGCTGTCGCCTCCCTCTCTTCTACTACCCCCCCACACACACACTGAGCCAACCCCCACTTTCAACACAGACTCTACCCCCTATCACACCAGCCCCCACCTTAACACCCTGCTTCTCCTACACCCCCCACACGGAGTCACCACCAGCTCCCCCATCGCACCCCAACTTTCCCCACAACTGTCCCTTTCCCCCAAAACTGGGCTGTGCCCCCTCCTCTCCCCAGAGTGCAGGGGGGCAGTTTCTGGGCATTTCCACTGGCAGGGGGCACAGCAGCCAGCACTGGGCAGCCCCACTATCGCCTCCCCCCTGCTCCCAGGGACACAGACAACCAACCCCCACTCTGAAGTGCAGGGTCGAGACAGTGCTCAGGAGCCCTGGGCATCATGTTCACTGGGGGGCTGCCCCCAGCTCCCCACCCCCAGGAGAGTGGGGGAGACTTGGGTGGGGGGGGAGCCAGAAGCTCCAAGGAGGAAGGGAGTGCAGTGAGATTAGCACTGGGAACCCTCTCCCTGCACCAAACCATTTCCTTGCTTGGAGTTTCTTTTTGGTCCGCTCCGACCACTTCAGCTGGGGTGGCTGATAGCATGGTGTGACGTTGTGCAGTCTACATGGTTTTATAAAAATATAATAATAAGTCAATATAATGTAACTGGGATAAATTCAGAGAAAATACGGTAATAAGTGAATATAATGCAACTGGGATATGCTCCGTGCAAAAGGTCTCTTGTAAGGTATCATTACAAAGTGCATAATCTACTGAGTATGATCATCTGATTTGTATAAATGTACCACTCTTGTATCTAAAACTAGAAATATAAAATGTAACTCTGAGGGCCTATTGTAATTATGTAAAGTGTGGGCCATTAATGATGGTTTGGAATCTTGATGACTCCCATT
>NW_020664530.1:11299815-11333528 GCF_002925995.2 Terrapene triunguis
AAATCACTTTTTATTTAGTAATTTACTCAGAGTATGTATTAATACCTGGGGGAGCAAACGGCTGTGCATATCTCTCTATCTGTGTTATAGAGGGCGAACAACTTATGAGTTTACCCTGCATAAGCTTTATGCAGGGTAAAACGGATTTATCTGGGTTTAGACCCCATTGGGAGTTGGGCATCTGGGTGCTAAAGACAAGCACACTCCTGTGAGCTGTTTTTGGGTAAACTTGCAGTTTTGGGACAAGTGATTCAGACCCTGAGTCTGTGTTGGAGCCAGACAGGAGTGGCTGGCTCAGCAGGACAGGGTGCTGGAGCCCTAAGCTGGCAGGGAAAACAGAAGCGGGGGTAGTCTTGGCACATCGGGTGGCGGCTCCCAAGGGGGTTTCTGTGATCCAACCCGTCACACATGGCATGGGACATTCTGGGACTAGTAGTGCAGCTGGCAGCACAGGTCCCAGGGCCCCAGTGGAACACAGTGGCATGCAAACTACAACTCCCAGCACACCCTGCAATGCCCAGTCTCTTTTGCACCCTCGCACTGCACTCCACAGGCTGCTGAGTGTTTCAGCTGGTGCTGGGAAGTTGCTGATTCTTCACATTGCTGTGGCCCAGGCTGGATTAACCCTTTGTGCCCCTTTCAAGTGTGGGTCTGGTGCCACGGCACCACCGGAGCCATTGTAAACCCGATACTGCCTCTGGTGCTATTGAATGAACATTAGTGACATCTGATAGTCAATCTCCTCTCATATTGTGATAGTCTGAGGTTTACCTCCACCCCTTGTTAGCTTGATGGGTCTCTTTATGCAATATGTAAATACACTTTGAAAGACCATGAGAATGTAACTCCCTGGTGGGGAAACTACATTCCTTTGTCTGGAAGAGACTTGTTTAACAACTTTACCTAGGTAAGGGCATCTGGTCTTGAACATATGCTAGTGACATCCTACATGGGGAATTCATAACTTAACATATAATGTTGCTACTTACATTTTACCATGATGTTATTGACCAGCAAGTTATTAGTTTTCAAATGATACCTTACAAGGCATATTTCATACAAAGATTATTACAATAGGGTATGAACACAGGAGTGCTTATGTTCACATAACCAAACCAGGGAAATGTGATCCAGATGAAACTACCAGAAGGTGGGTGCACAACTGGTTGAAAGACTATACTCTAAGAGTAGTTATCAATCGTTCTCTATGCAATTGGGAGAACACATTGGGAGGTTGAACAGGCATCAGTCCTGGGTCCAGTACTGCGCAATATTTTCATTAATGACTTGGATAATGGAGTGGAGAATATGATTATAAAAGTTGCAGATGACCCCAAACTGGGAGGGGTTGTAAGCACTTTGGAAGACAGGATTAGAATTCAAAACAACCTTGACAAATTAGAGAATTGGTCTGAAATCAACAAGATGAAATTAAATAAATACAAGTACAAAGTACTACACTTAGGAAGGAAAAATCAAATGTACAACTACAAAATGGGGAATACCTGGCTAGGTGGTAGTATTGCTGAAATGTCTAGTGGTTTTAGTGGATCACAAATTGAATATGAGGCAGGAGTGTGCTGGAGTTGCTAAAAAGGCTAATATCATTCTGGGATATGTTAACAGGAGTGTCATGTGTAAGAGACAGGAGGGAATTGTCCCATTCTGCTCAGCACTAGTGAGGCCCCAGCTGGAGTATTGTGTCCAGTTTTGGGCACCACACTTCAGGAAATCTATGGATAAATTGGAGAGAGTCCAGAGGAGAGCAACAAAACTGAGAAAAGGTTTTGAAAACCTGACTTATGAGGAAAGGTTACACAACTAGGCATGTTTAGTCTTGAGAAAAGAAGACTGTGGGGGAGACACATGTGAGAGTCCCAAATATAGACTGAGGGAGGTACATGGCCCAGAGTTATATAGAAAGGTTGGAGGCACTAGACCTGTATCTTGTCAGGTCACTTTTAGACTCCTAACTACAATATATACGAACATGGAGGAAATGGAAAGGATAAGTACCCTTTACATATGCATCAACTACAAAAACTAGTGGGCAACAACTGAGAAAAGTCTGAGTAGCCCTGAAGGTATTCGCAATAAATAAGTCAGTCAGTCTCCTGTAAGAAAGTATCTTATCGCGCCAACATCTTCAGGCACTGTGTACTTTAAAAGAGGTTATGCATGGGCTCTGCTAAAACAAACATGTATCTAAAAATAATTAATCTTTTTTTAAGCATGAATGGCTTCCAGACTTAAAACTGGTGTCTTTGAGGCGGGGGGGTGGGATAGGTAGCAGGACACTCTACCCTCGAACAAGGCAAAGGACACATTTACAAATACCTGCCACATTTACAGAAAGAGACTGCCACAGCAGCCATCTTGCTTCCAGCATGTTTTGCCTTTTTAATGTGTAGAGTAGTTTCATGGGAGCAGGATTTGATCTTTGTTATGTCAGTGGAAGTTTTGCCATTCATTGTAATAGGATCAGGATTTGGACCATAGACTATATAAAATGCCTGGCAGAAATTAATGTTAGATGCTTTCCGTAGTACTTTGGTTTTTTGCCAGTAATTAAAGGTATGTCTACACTGCAATTAGTGGCCAGCTGCAGGTTTTTGTCAGTGGATTGGGGCTTGGGCTCTAGGGGCTGTTGAATTGCGGTGTAGATGTTCGGGCTCCAGGGTAGGAGTTCCAGGGGAGGGTCTCAGAGTTTGGGCTCCAGCCCGAGCCCAAATGTCAGCTTTGCAATTAAGCAGCCCCTTAGCCTGAATCAGCTGACACAGGCCAGCCCTGGGTTTTTAATTGCAGTGTAGACATACCCTAAAAGGCTAGTTAATTCATTCTCCAAGTGTATGCATGTGGGCTGAAGTGGAATCTGTGAATCTGCAGGAGTAAATGAGTACAACTTCAGTGAGTGAATTGTGCTCACTCGGGCCAAAAGTCAATTTGGCCCTGTGTGTCCACTGTTGTCTTGAGCTACAAGACTCTTTAAGGTCATTACAGAGTACTCTGTTAACTGTCTGTATCGGTGGGTTAATTAAGTTGTGTCTGGAGTCAGAACCATGCAGGAAAATAGGGAGATGGATTAACAGCAGCTTCTGGAAGTAGAAGTTAGAAACTTTTTTTTCTTTGGTTTTAGGAAGTTATTGCAGTTCTGCCCTCCATCACAATATGGGCCTGCCCTCTTCCATTTCTGACATGCATCCAGCCTATCCCAGAATGGCCATTACACTTGAGGTGGGGGAAGGTAGGGGAGTATGCCAATGATATGTCACCTGAACATTCCTCTGCACTAGAGGAACGGATTGTTCTCCATTCTACTGACTTTCAGTGGGAGCTGCAGCTATTCAGCACTTCTTAAAATCAGGACATTTACTTAGGTGCCTACACTGGGGTTTAGATGTCTAAACTCAGGTACTGCATTTTGCAAATTTTGGCCTCATCACATTGCCAATAAGGATTTTGTATCTGATCCTCAAGGTACTGAGCAACCTCAATTGATTCAGTCCTTCACAGTATCCTTACAAAATGAGCTCTGCCCATGTGTGTGCATGCACAATTTCTAAGAAGAAAAAGAACTCAAAAAAACAGCTAAATATTTATTGTCCCCAAAGAAATACAGACCTCTGAAGAAAATCCTACAACAATGACTCTTTCTTATTATAATGTCTATTATACTCCAGTGTTCCCCCTCCATTTGCACATAACAAAAACCCCATTGTTTTTCTCATTTATGGTTTCTGGGAAGAAGAGAACAGTCCTATACCTAGGGGCTGAAGAGTGAGGGTATCGCATGCATTTATGATTCTGTAAATCAGAGTACTGAGTGGACACAGCACCCATGTGTAAGAATGTTTTGAAGATGGATATGTTTAGCAACTTTCTGTCAAGAAGAATGTGTGCAACTAGGAAGCTGTTTTTTCCCTTTTCTTTGTCTTGGTCTTCCCCACCTCTCCTTTGTTCAGGAAAAACTGACTGAAACAACGTTGCTGTATTTTGCGACTCAGTCAATTTATGACCTTTCAGCTTCCATTACATGTTAGTCCATTCCCTTGCTCACAAAGAAGGGGTAGAACAGGAGAAATGTAAACATAGTCAAAGGCCACTGTGTGACTTTTAGATGCAGGAATAAACCCTGGTGGAGAGCTCAGAGTCTCATAAAAATGTCTTTAATATTGCTATATATGAGATGAAAAGATTTTGTTCTGACACTATTGAAGAAGCCTTAGATTCGCAGTAAAGCCCCTAAGGCTTGTAATGAAAAATATTGGATTTTTTCTGGTAAGGGTAGGCATATTCTTCACAGTAATTGTTTTAAATTTCCAGTGGATAAACAAGAAGTAGTGGATAGAGTATGCTACAAACTTGCGTAATAAGCAGGACATGAAGAATTGTAAGGCCAGACTGTAGCTTCTAAATGTCTGGTGAAAATTGCAACTGCTAATATATTCTCCCTCAAATCATTATGCTTATGAAAAAAATATAGATAGAAGGAAAAAATTATGAGTAAGGAAAGCTGTCCTCTCCGCTACTTATTTAAATACTCTACTACTATATAATTTAGAGCCTGATTTTCAAAAAGACATAGCTTAGGACCAAAATGTAAGTTTGGAGCACGGGGAAAGAATTTCACATAACCCAGTAACCAGGGCCAGTGCAAGGAAGTTTCACGCCCTAGGCGAAACTTCCACCTTGCGTGCCCCCCCCCCACCCTGGCAGCTCCCCGCCCCCCCCCCCGCCCTGAGGCGCCCCCCCTCTGCGGCAGCTCCCCCCCCTGGCCCCGGGAGCCGTGCACCGTTCCCCACCCCAGCTCACTTCTGCTCCAACTCCTCCCCGAGCACGCCGCCCCCGCTCTAATTCTCTTCCCCTCCCAGGCTTGCGGTGCCAAACAGCTGACTTGCGCTGCAAACCTGAGAGGCGGGAGAAGTGGAGAGGTGACCGCGCGATCGGGGAGGGGGCGTAGGAACGCTGTTAAAAAAAAAAATTGGGGGCACTGCTTTTTGGTGCCCCCAAATCTTGGCGCCCTAGCCAACCGCCTAGTTTGCCTTAATGGTAGCACCGGCCCTGCCAGTAACTGCATGAAATGTTTCCATAATTAAACACTTATTTGAATCTAAACACTTCCTTGCAGTGTTTGCAATTCAAATTGCAGCATTTTATAAGAACTGAAAAGTACAACTGGCTTGGAAATTACTATAAAAAGTAAAATTGGTGAAACTGACTTCTCCATTTTCATTAGCTAAATGAGAAATGCTAAAATTTAAAGAGACCCTCATAAATGGAGGAAAATAACCCAGTTTTCTCAATTACTTGAGTTTTAACCTAAAGTGGTGTTAGTGTCGTAGGTTAGGAAATTAGCTTTAATTTAAAGACTTTAATGTGACAGTCTCTGTAAAATGTTATTATTTAAACAGTAGTTGAAGTGATACAAGAATTCTTACTACTTTCCTGAAAGCTGCTGCCAAGGAATTTCCAAGGAAACGAATACCATGGTGGTCAGTGAGGTGAGATGCTTAAAAATAATAATGTTCATATATTTAAAGTCCTTTATTCCATTTTCTGTAATCCAGAAGCAAAACATAAATGTTATTAGCAACTAATGAGTACAACCTCCAACTTCAATGAGTTTAGATAAATGCTAGATGATGCTTATAGGTACAATATACTCTGATGCAACTCTGGAAATTAAAAACTCATTGTTTATGTTCTGATATATGGAATTGAAATATCAACTTAAGACACATAGGGATTTATTTTGATTGAAGATACAAGGCCACGCTAAAAAACTGTTAAGAAAACATTAAGGATATACAGTTAAGTACTTAAAAGTGAGGAAATGCCAAAGTTAACCTTAACTTTGCCTTGTTGTGCATATGTATTATGATAGTCTTTAATCACATGATTCCATTCTGAAATGTGAAATAGCATACATATTTTACAATGTGAGGCACATATTTAGCGTGTTGTAATACATTTGTAAGTGCTAAAAGATTAGGCAAAAAATTATCTTAAGAACTAAAATATGACACAAAGTGAAATGCATATGTGCAAGGGTGACCTTAAACAATTCAGCCAAACCTCAACCTCAATATTACTGAGGTAAGCAAAGATTCTTAAGCTCAGTGTGTATTAATTTTGTACTTGAATTTAAATTTTCTATGACCAGCCCTTTTCTCTAGAAACAGCAAATTCGAAAATGGAATTTCTGTCATGCAGGAAAATCTGACATTTCAAAACTTGTGCTGAATCAGGACAAAAAGTCAAAATCTTGAAATATTTCACAAAATGGAAACTCCAAACTATGTAGGTTTTTTTAAACATCAAAATGACCTAATTGAAACAAAACACTGCAGTGATCTCAAAACGTTTTGGAATATCATATATATTATTATGTTAAATTAATATTACAAAAGTCAAGATGGAACAAAAGTCAGAATGAAATATTCCATTTTGATTTTGAATCATTTTGAAACTTTTTTCCATCAAATTTCATCTAAATCAACACATTCTTCTGAAACATCTTGATTTTGACTAACCAGCATTTTCTGATGGAAAACTTTCTATCTCAAAAAAAAAAAAAAGAGTTGACACCTATTATTCTGGAGCTGTACAAATACAGGCCACATTTATATAGTTATTTAATGGGAAAAGTATGTTTTCCACATTCCTTCACTTAAAAAAGGAATAACTGTCTTTCTGCTCAAACTTTCCATATATAAACCACACCTGAAAAATATCAGCCTCAAAAATTATGAGCAGTTGGTAAACAAGGGGTTGCCATGGAAACACATAAGCAGTATCAACTACAGTGTAGCTTAAGCAGCACCCTGATATAGCAACTCCATTATGTGAATGCAAAATACTAGATGTATGAAGATTCCCATCCACCCTAGTAATGCAAAAAAAGTGTGCAAAGTAAATAATAGCTATTGTACTGGAACAGTAATATGGAGGATGCACAAGTCAGTCAGTCTGTGTGCACATGACATTGCAAACACTTCCCTCCTGCAACCTGTGCCCTTCCCTCAAGTCCCATGTAGATTGCTACACAATGGGCACCCAATAAATATATGGACCCTTTTCCTCCTTCCCCACCCTCAAATTATGTCAAGTAAGTGAAAACAGGGATTATACTTTCTAGCTGTTCTGGTATGGTTAGGACAGGCCCAGGTTTTAAAGCTGGATCCAGATCTCTGAAGGTATGTCTACACAGCAGTAAAAGACCAGCAGCTTGCCCAGGACAGCTGACTCGGGTTTGCGGGCCTCGGGCTGTGGGGCTATAAAATTGCACAAAGTGGAAGGGTCTTAGAACCCAAGCTCCAGCTCAAGCCCAAATGTCTACATTATAATTTTATAGCCCTGCAGCCTTAGCCCTGAGAGCCTGAGTCTGCTGATAATAATAATAAGCCATACATCCAGTGTCTTTATTAAGACCATGGTATTTAGTGTCCAGTAAAAGTTATGAATTTATGCTTCCAAGCTCATCTTTTGAGGGTGTTGTGCAGGTTTCCTTTGAGGACAAGGATTGAGAGGTCAGATATAGATTGATTGTTCTGCAAAAAGTGTTCGCTCACAGGCGATGTGGTGTTTATGCCTTTTATCGTTTTTCTGTGTGAGTTCATTCAAGAGTGTAGTGATTGTCTGGTTTTGCCCACATAGTTGTTCCTGGAACATTTAGTGCACTTGATGTGGTATACTTCATGTTGTGATAAGCATGCATAGGACCTATGAATCTTGAAAGGTATGTTGTGGGGAGCATTGATCATTGCAGCAGTGGAGATGTGTCTGCAGGTTTTGCATCTGTTATGGCAGGGTCCTGGTGTGTGGGGAGCTTGCTTCTGATGCTGATTAACTTGGTGAGGTTGTGGGGGGAGGGTTGTTTGAAGGCCAGAAGACGGAGTTCAGGAAAGATTTCTTTCAGGATGTGGTCACCATCAAGTATAGGTTGTAACTTGTAATTGTTTAATGATATCTCATATGGGCTCCAGTGTGGGATGGTAGGTACTGTGCAAATGCAGAGAGCAGCAAATACACAGTAGCACTGCTCTGTACTCTTGGAATTTAGGGGAATTATAATGTCACATGCATCTTTTAGTAACTTGTATGTTGTCAGCATCATTATCATTGCAAAAAGAACAGGAGAACTTGTGACACCGTAGAGACTAACAAATGTATTTATTTGAGCATTGTTAGTCTCTAAGGTGCCACAAGTACTCCTGTTCTTTTTGCGTATACAGACTAACACGGCTGCTACTCTGAAACCTGTCATTATCATTGCAGTTTTTCTCAGATCACATCTTGAGCACCTTGTATGTATGCACACAAGTGAAAGAAAAGCTTGATAGTATGAGAATGGGCATCGTATATATAAAAAGTCTTGTTTGGTTGGGTTCAATGTGGAAAAGCAGCTACTTCTGCATTATAGATGGCTTATCAAGATCTGCATATGCCTTCTGGTGTATACCTAATCTGATGAGACAGCTAGGGCTTTAAGAAAACAGCTTTGGTTATGGAGCAATTGTCTGAGCAATTCACATAGTGATAAATTGATACTCTTGCCCTACATAGACATAAGATGTCATCTGAAGAGGATAGTTTTAGCTATCAATAAAAGCTACTTTAAGCCAAAAAGTCAAAATATATATTTTTAGCATATTCATTACTTTTGGATTAACAATAGCCTCCACAGTCAGGTAGGCTGGTAACCCTCAATGATGGCCGGTTATTGTCAATACAGAAAAACTAGCACAAAAGCCTAACTAGTAGAAACGGGCCTTACTTGTTTAGTCAAATAGTAGTTTGAGGTTCAGGTTACCAAAAAAATAACTGGTCAGAGAAATAACCTTGAAATATTTATTTTTAAGCCTAAACAACAAATAGCGATTGAGAAGAATTTATTTTCTTAGAATTCAGCTTTTCCATCCATTTAGAATTACAAAATGTGACACAGAAGATACCAGCAAAGAGAAATCCTCTTATCTGAAAATACAATAACTGACAAAGACCTACAAAATGACCAGGGAGACTGAATATTAATAATAATTAATACTATAATACCATGTGTTTCTAAAGCAACTTCAATCTATGAATTTCATGGTCCTTTTCAAACATTGTTGAATTTAGCAGTGGGAAATATAGAAGTTCTATAGTTACTATTCTAAAAATGAAGCATCGATATATTAAGTCAGTTGTCCCCGGTCACACTGGAATTCTGTTGCAAAGTCAGGAGCAGAACCCACATCTCTTAAAGTGAAGACCTGTGCTTGAACAACAAAACCATCCTTCTGCTCTAGTTTCCTTATAATCCCCTAGCTAGCAGAGGGAATGGGTAAATAGGCTAGGGATTGGAATGTTTCACATCAAGGACACCAGCTTGAATCAGACGTAATCAGTAGTGACTGTAAATGTTACCATATGACAATTTATTCAGTAAGCCTATGTGAAATGAGTAGTTGGTCTTATCACAGTTTCTAATCACAAAATAAGCATGAGTAGTCTACAGCTGGTCAGAAGTTTTCCAACAGAACGTTTTTATATTAGAAAATGCTGATGTGTCTAAATCAAAATGTTCTGGAGAACAGGCTCTCATGGCTTCCAGACTCCTGGCTCCTCATCTACCTACCAGATAGGCTGCTCAGGACCTAGGAGTCTGGAAATCCTGAGAGCAGGGGCTTTTAGGTAGCTTGCCAGACAGACTGCTGCAGAGCTGGGGCTTCCGAGGAGCATTTTTCATTTTGTAAACATGGAAACATTTTGGTGCTTCTGAAATGAAATATTGGCAAATTTCAATTCAGTTAAAAAGTTGAGGTTTTGGCTTTTCATCCCAGTTTGGAACAAAAATCTTTCCAGTACCTCAAAATATTTTGCAGAGCTGCAATTCTTTCCTGGCCAGTCCTAATTATAAGTGGCACTCATGTAGAGTCTTGTAGATAGGCACAGTAGGGGAACAACTTCCATAGAGGAGTTATTTTAGTCTCTATCAGTTCTTTCCCCACTCTGTGGATGAATAGAAGTCTTCAGACTCTAGCATGTGGCTTCCTTTGCCCTATCAGAACCCAAATGTAAAACTACTGTGTCTTCTGGCTTTGAATTTGAAAACCATGTTTAAATTAAACACAACTATATACATATATAAAGCAAGTTTCCTTATACTAAACAAACATTCAATCTAGTATAGTAATACATTGGCTATAATAAAAGTCACAACATGAAAAAGGAGAAAGGAAAGGACAAAATTGGGGTAGCATTCCCTAATAGCTAAAGCAGATGTCTGGGGAGTCAGGAGATCTTTATCTATTACCTTATTGTCACATAACCGCTCTGTGCCTCAGTTTCCTTATCTGTAAAGTGTAGGTAATGTTTACACACCTTTGTAAACAGCTTTGAGATCACTGGATGGGGGTGCCATATACATACAAAGTAGTAGTATTGTTTTTAGCTCTGCCACTGCCTTGACTGTGTCATGGTTGAGATTGGGTAAACCTGTCTATATTTCTCTTTTCCCATCTGTAAAATCGTGGGGGGGGGAGGAAGGAGGGAGGGAATGAATAATATCTACTTCACAATAATCCTGTGAGACTTAATTCCCTATTGGCTGTCGAGACCTTTGAGATTCTTTTTATACACGTGCAAAGTAATGAGGGCAAATGAAAAGGGATTTTCAACTATGAATACAATCAATCTTGCTGGAGTAGTTTATGGTTCTCACATACTGATTGCTTGAAAAATAGTGTAACATTAGTAAAGTAGTCAAAAATTCTTATAAAGAGCAGGTCAATACCTTTAAACACTGGCAATCTACTTGCAGGAGAAGTACTCCAACAACCTAGCCAGTTCATTTAGCCAACTATGTGAATGTGATATTATCAGCTGTGTAGTGGAAATCCATTTTTGGAGCAGGACTATAAATCTCAGCCCTCCCTTGGAAGGGATGCAGAATTAGAGGGTGAGGAGGGGCTATGTCACAGTGGGTGTCTTTATCATTCTGGCTTATTTATCCAAAATACTTTAGGGAGGAGTACAGCCCTGGCATTCCCCACTGGGATTCTGCCTGGCCCCTGCACAGATTTGCAAAGGAGGGGGTGGGCAAATCTGTACAGGGGGTGCTCCATCTTTCCCCATCATGCACCCTCATACAAAACCAACCTGAAGCTGGACTCTAACAGGGTTTACCGGCCCTCTAAGGCTTTTTTTGAGGGGAGCCATGGTGGGCCAGCACTACTCTGGGGAGGAGAGCTGCTGGGGGGGGGGGGTGCGGAATATATATATACTTTTGGGAAAGAGAAGGTGGTCAGAAGGAGGCAGTCTTCAGTTTACAAAGAAGCCTAGGTTTCTGGACCCAGTTTTAGCTTTTGAGGCTGGAGACTTAAGAGCTGGGCAAATGGAGCACCTCCTTTCACCCTACATTTCTGTGGCAAGGGATCAAGATGGCTTCTGGCCATTTCATCCAATCTGCCTCTCTCTCAGAACCAGGAAAATGGGACAGACTTGGAAAGGTAATCCAGAAGGCCATCCATGTTAGTCACTATAGCCTGGGGGAAGGCATTTTGGGAAATAAAGGAGTGTACCCTTCACAGCTGAAGAGAGAACCAGGATGTATTGATGTCTCTTGAAGGGCAACTACATCAAATTATTGTGTGATTATTTTTGAGCCTTTGTTTTGAAAAGATTTAGAGATGGGGCACCTGTGAAGAGTTTGAATGGACAATGAAAACACCTTCCAGCCTTTACCCTTTATAATGAGGGGCGAGCTGAAATAAAGATCCCTGGCAAGGGATCTTTTTGGTTTATAAATTCCAAGGAATGTGCTTATGGGATATTTGTTTTGCATAGCCTAGGACAGTGACTCTCAACCTTTCCAGACTACTGTACCCCTTTCAGGAATCTGATTTGTCTTCTCTACCCCCAAGTTTCACCTCACTTAAAAACCACTTGCTTACAAAATCAGACATAAAAATACAAGTGTCACAGCACGCTATTACTGAAAAATTGCTTACTTTCTCATTTTACCATATAATTAAAAATAATTTATGGTTATGTTTAATTATATTTAATAAGTACATATTAAATGAATCAATTAGAATATAAATATTGTACTTACATTTCAGTGTATAGTATATAGCGCAGTATAAACAAGTTCATTGTCTGTATGAAATTTTAGTTTGTACTGACTTTGCTAGTGCTTTTCATGTAGCCTGTTGTAAAACTAGGTAAATACCTAGAGGAATTGATGTACCCCCGGATGACCTCTGCATACTCCTAGGGGTACGTGTTACCCTGGTTGAGAATCGCTGGCCTAGGAGATAATCATAATTGTTTTTGCTGCTTGTAGGAGGGATGGATTGAGAGTTGTAATCCCAGTTAAATTCCTGTCAAAGACAAATATATTGGATTCATGGATACTACACAGTCCTATCCAGAATTAAGCTAAGTGTTCTGGAAACCCTCCTTTAAATGTCATTCACTGACCCAAACTTTCACATGTGTAAAGTATACCATTAATTTCTCCCCATTTTTAGCATTTATTGACATCTCAAAACTACTTTCCGTGCTTTCTTGGCATCTGGTATTCACTTGAAATGAGTATCGCAATGTTCAGGGAGCTTTCAAGTTACTCCTCCAAATACAAACGTGGTTCCTGTTATAAAGGTTATGACTTAAGGTAAAGATGACATGTTGCAAAGACATCTCAGATAATATAGGTTGGAATCCTGAAGGTCAAATATGACAAGAGAAAAGTAGTGGTTCTATTTGTCTAGGGTACGTGATTCAGCACTGACTTTTCATTGGCATGATGGGTGCCGGGGGTGGACTTTAGAGACTTCAGTTCAGTACATTACATTAGCTATAGTGCAAGTATCAACACTGCCCTCTCATGGAAGGAATATCAGCCCTCTTCAAGTATATGCCACTCCTTTTTCTTCAGTCGCCGGTCCGCACTACTACTAGTGTTTAGAGTTAGTTGAATGACAAAATATATTAGCAACTATATTTTGGACAGGTAAATTTTTACCATCATAATTGATACATGTTTCCTATCCTAGATTATTGATAGTATATTATTTGACCATCTATAGAGCTGATTGAATACAGATAAAAACTCCTTATTTGAAGAAATGTACCAGAAACATTAGGATTACTATCACAACAAATAATTCAGCCACTTATTTTTTTTTAAAAATCTATTTATTTAGGAAGCTTTAACAGGTTTACAGATCTTTTCCCATGTAAATATCAGAGACAAAATGGTAATCATTACAACAGTGAGCGTTAGTTCAGAAAAACATCGTACAGTAATATCAGAGCTCTCTATTTAACAGGGTGTTATCGTATTGTAGAGTGAGCTTCTTTACAGTAACTACAGTGTGGTGTGTGATTTTATTAAACTGAGTGAAACTTCTGATTATTCATTTATCAAATCAGACATTTCTTTCCAATGTTAACAATAGAAAAATTAGGCAGCTGTGCTGGGTTTTTTACAGGCTAATTTATTTTGTCTGGGTACTGTAATTCAATCATTTCTGCTAGCAATACTAGAATTCTTAGCACCAATAGTATTTGCTTGTGCCTCTGCAAACACAGATTTAGAGCTGGACAAAAAAATTTCAGACAATTTTCCCCCAAAAATGTAGATTCAGATCAACCAAAACATTTTGCGAATTCACATTGAATTCGCTAAAAAAAAATTGTCAAAAAAAGCAACATCTTGATGTTTTTCAGATATTTTTTTTAAATCAAACATTTCTATTTTTCTACTCATAATGATTTTTCATTTTGAATTTTACTTCAATTTTATTTTTAAAAATAAGGTTAAAAGTTCAGAGTGTAACATTTTGGTTTGAGTTGAACAAAACTTTTCAACCCAAAACAAACTCTCTTCAGTTTAGCCAACAAACCAAAAATCAGTTATTCACACAGCTCTACAGGATTTGTCTTTAGTACCTAATTACAGATTTTTCAAAACACCTATTTGAGCATGTAAGAGAAAATAGAAATTGGATTTATTATATTAATCTAAGAGATTAAATTAGACAAAATTGACTCTTGACACCAGTACCTGATTTTGCATAACCTGAAGTGATAGACTGAAATCCAGCTTTCTCCCAAGACCTTAAAAGTCTTCAGTCCCCAAGGGGGATTTAGGATTATTTCTGCTTCGTGGTGAAGGTGCAGAACTAACTCCCTTGTTCTGACCCATATGAAGAGCTTTATCTCCTTAAATATGCATTGCCATCAAAGAGAACCACCACTGAAGCTCCTGTCATAACCATATTTCCAAAGTAATGCCTATGTTTGGGAAGAAGGTACTTTCTTTGCCATCTGGTGGGAATGTCCAAAAGTAGATAAATTCTGATTGCTTAATCAGGATGTGTGGGTTTTTTGTTTGGTTTTGTATTACTGAATTCAGACTCCACCTGTACCTTTTAGTAGTACTTATGGTCTTCCTTTAGCAGGCTTTCATGTTAAAGAACTGATTGGCTTTAGCTCTCATCTGATTGCACCAAGATACTCTTTAGCTGACTATTAGGGGAAAAAAGCGTCCCAGATATGATGTAAAGTGTGTGGGAAACACTTATTGTTGCAGTCTACAAATCAAAATCAGCAAGGCCCATCTTTTGACTGTTTGTTCTGGCTCCCATTTTGTAATGTGATGGATAATTCCTGAATAATATCAAGAAAGCAAGGTAAATATAGTTGCTTCACTTTATTATGTACATTCTCTTCCTGGTAGATCAGGAGATCTTTTTATTTAACTGTTTTCTGCTCTCAATTTTGCCCACCAGATGTATGTATACGCTTGCAGTATACTTTAACTGTTGCTTTGTAATTTCTTTCCCACATTGACCTGCACAGTCATGTGTGAAACATAACATTTTTAATATATGGGGGGTGTAATATATGGTATTGAGAAAGTTAACAGGAGCCGGAGAGCTCAATTAAAACACCTGCTGGCCTCTGGAGGGCTATTAAGTAGGTCAATTAGCAGGCCTACCTGGAAAGGAGTCAAGTTTCCTGAAAAGGACTGAGAAAACCCAGTTAGAGAGAGAGAGAGACCCCTCCTTTCTGAAAATGGTCTTATAGAAGTCAAGAGAATTGGGAAAAGTCACAAGAGGGTAGTAAACATCTCTGGGGGCTCACAATATAGAGGCAAGACCCCAGGGACGCAGTCCTGGGGTGCTGGTGTTCAGCTGAGAAACACAGTATCAGAAAGACTTTTGAAGGATTAAAGTTCAAGCCTAAGAAGGTGGGAAGTGGTTTAACTTAAGTTTGTACTTTATTTGAGATTTGTCAGAGAACTCCAAGGGGAATCCTGTGAAGGATGGGTGGAGGAACAGTGTGATGGGGGGTGTTCACCCCACACAAAGCCTGAAGGGGTTAAGGTGACTAGCCTGGGCTTGGGCCAATTAACTTCCCAGGCTGCACCTGGAGGAAGAGCCAGGGAGTGAGGATTAACTAGACAAGGCTCAGCTGGACAGGAATGGGTGGTGCCTGTGTAAATCCCAGAAGCCAGGGGCTGCAGGGAAGTAGTCTGCAGGTACTCCCTGGGCGATGGGAGTGTGGGCTGGCAATCCCAGAGAGGGGAGAGAGCCAGAAAGGTATTGAATAGCATGGAATTTAGCTGCTGAAGGGAGGGCCCTTGAGCTGGAATCCAAAGTAGAGGGAAGGCCTGTTTTTCCCCTACCAGCCACTAGGGAAATGGTACAGACCAGAAGGTGGAGAGTAGACTGCCTGGGACAGTTTGTCTTAAAAGACTTTGCTACCCTGGAAATGGAGGACCCATAGTGACCTGGTTGGAGGGCTAAGTCTCACAAAGAGGAAGCTGTAGCTCCTGGAGCAAAAGGGGCTACAAGAAAACAGAAGAGATGGATGGAGAGATTGCCAGAGAAAAGTGCAGCCCCTGGAAGGATCTATTTCCTGGAGTGGTCAGAAGTAGGTGCCCCTAGCAATGAGCAGATACCATGGTATGCAGTGAGCCCAGGAAGAGCTGGTGGGAAAGGCCTGTGGACAGGCCAAGGTAGGAAGTGGCCCACAGAGGCAGAAAGTGGTCTGAGTAGATGGACCTTGACACCTTTTTACAGGATCCCTGGACTGGAACCTAAAGAAGAGGGTTGGGTTGCCAGCCCTCCAGGACCCAGGGTTGTGAGTTCAATCCTTGAGGGGGCCACTTAGGGACCTGGGGCAAAAACAGTACTTGGTCCTGCTAGTGAAGGCAGGGGGCTGGACTCGATGACGTTTCAAGGTCCCTTCCAGTTCTAGGAGATAGGATATCTCCATTAATTGTCCTGGAGTCTCTAAAAAAATAATATTTAATTAATAATTATGTTGTGATGAAACCGCCAGGAATACATCCAACCAAAATTGCCAACCCTAGTCGAGGTGAGCCTGTGTTCCCCCACTGTCCACTGCAAAAACTGATGCAAAAACCCTGGAGTAAAAGGAATACTGAAGCAGGAGTCAGTCCTGCATCCTCAAGCTGAGCCTCTATGGCCCACTGTTTGTTTGCACACTCTGTTACCCCAGAAGGGGTTACTCCTTCCCCAGGCAGTGTACATAATAATAGATGTGGTGGAAAGTTTAAAATATAAAGCTTAGGGAAGGCCATGTCTAGAAAGAAGAAACACTTGATTTCACAAACTGTGAGACTCAGCCCTTAACTGTCCAAATGAACTATTAGTATGCAGTGTGGTTTGTAGGGAAAGCAATGAAATCAGATTTTTGTAATTTAGAAAAGTTTTTTACATTGGTTTAATCACTCTTGCTGTGCAAATGAGTCTCTGAGTTCAATGTTTATTGCTTCAGGAAGGGGGTCTGGGTAGTCGGTATATTTCATTATATTCATAACCCTAGGTGACCCATGACTTCCCCATCTGCCCCTCTCTGGCAGGAGTATCCCTGGATGTTGGTGATCATTTTAATGAGTTTCTCTGACTATAAACTCCAGAAGGTACTGTGATTAAGAGCTTAATACCCACAGAAACTTTCAGGGCAGCCTGCAGGTATAGAGTGTCCAGATGCTCTTCTATTACACCCAGCTTGTGGGCTACTAGTTTCCAGGATGTAACACAACTTTTTCCTCACTGCTTGTCAGTTGCCTGTGTGATTGGCATTTACACTTCTCCTTAAGAATCCTATGAGGTTTTTTCCTCTCCCGGAAAAGCTGAAGGTCACTTGGTTATTGTTAGCATAGGAGAATGCTTAGATAATGTCTTGTAAAAGGGGCTGGAGATATTGAAATTCTGGAGGTGGGGAGGCATCTGCTGGGAAAAGATAAGATATAAATTATATTGCAAATTTGGTTCCCTGTTCTGTGTTTTAACATTGGCATGTTATGAGGACCTTGGGATCAATAACATTTATGTTCTGACTTCCCAGAATAACTCTTCTCCTGTTTATAAGCGCCCCCAAAGCTGTTGTCATTTTACAATTTGGCATTTGAGTAATGTCAGTGAGGCTGAGCAATAATTAAACAGACACAACTTGTCTCTCCTCACTCTTGTCTGTGAGGGCTAAGGTGGGCCATGCTGGGGTGGTGGATTACTGGTGAGCTGCCAGTCAACTGCAAAAGAACAAAACTACCTCTGACTGTTCAAACAAATTAGCATGATTGGATCTAAACAATATCAATGCAGATAGAAATCCTGTCTCTGAAATATTACAAAACATGACTTTTCAACACTGGAATGTCCAAATTTAGGCAAAATAGTGCCTGATTCCACTTTCATCCAAAAATGCCTCTAGGAGTATTTTGTGCTGAGATTTCATCCTGCCTAACAATCACTATTTAACACTAGGGGAGTTTTGTTTTTTTCCCCCTAATGTGACTATCAGAGCTTGGTGCACAAGCTGAACCAATCTACAGCCTTTCTCTTTCTCTCATTTTAAACTGCAAAATCAGAATATACTCGGGTACTTGCCTTCCTAATCTATTAGGTTTGTCGTTGACCCAACTACTCAGGAACATGGGAGAGGGGTTCTTAAAGACAGGCTATGGGTAATAGGCCACCGCCACCTCCATTTGCAGCCAATGACAATCCTCCCACTAGCACCAATGCTGCTTGCCCCCTAAAACACCACTGGTTTGTTCTTTGTAAGTTATTGTGTCCTTCAAAGAATAACCCTTATGATATTAAACATAAGGCTGTCTACACTACAACTAATGTCCGCATAATCTGTCGCTTAGCGAAGTGAATAAACCACCCTCCTGAGCGACATAAGTTACGCCAACATAGCACTGTCCACATCAGCACTTATGTCAGCGAGAGAGCTTCTCCCGCCGATGTAGCGACCGCCATTCGCGGAGGTGGTTTTATTATGCTGATAGGAGACCTCTCTCCATCAGAACAGAGCGTCTTCACCAGATGCTCTGTGGCAGCACTGCTACATCGGTGCAGCTGTGCTGCTGCAGCGCTGTATGTGTAGACATGCCCAAGTGCAGCAGGGAATCATTTCATTATTTACCAGGCTTCATTTCCGTTTCATTACAGCTACATTGTAAAATAAAGGACATACTTCCCCTTTTTGTGTACTCTTTCAAAACTTAATTTTTCCAGAGACCCCCGCCTCAAGTAGCAAAGAGACATGCAAGATAAGTGATTAAAATATGAAAAGGGAAAGTTCGAATGAATCCAGGCACCCATCACTCTGCCTGGCGTTTTGCTCAAGTTGTCTGAACAAGGCATAATTATGTGAGCTGCTCTCTGTGGGGCACTGACTGTATTTCAGTCAAGGGCAGACTAGTAACACTGCACCTGAAGTGCTGCTGGCCTGCAGTTGGCTGTTAGCATTGAAAATAAAAATTGTATATCTACAAATGAAATCTTTCACCGTGTAAGAAGTGGACACACTTTACCTCAGCACTAGCCTCTCTCCACTTCCAAACGCTATAGAAGATACTATGGTTAGCAGTAGCTTTCAAAAATAGTCTCCTTTTCCTAGATAAATGGGATCATTCTCAGTGTCTTTCAAGGGATTTCCTCCTCCCTTCCCCCACCCAATCAGGGATTCCAAGGAGACACTTAGTGACACAAACTCAGTCTTCTTCTTCCAATGTAGCTGCTTCTCTGCCTCTCACTTTGACTGGGGAGGCTGCCCCTGAACCTATTGCTTCCTTGAAAGAAATTAAGATAAAGTGAGTCAAAAACAGAAAATCCTGTCTGAGGCTCAGAATCTAAAAGCTCTATATTATTGATTCTATTCTAGATAGTCTCTCCATCACACTTGTGGCAGTAATGTCTGTGCATCTTTCAATAGTGCATTAAGCAACATGGCTGCAGACCTGTCACATGTTGTTTGTTCTCTCATCGTTTCTGCAAAGGGAGACATATGTGCAGTGGAGTGTCCTGTTTTGGTAGGATTTATTTATTAAATAAATATACCTGTTGCTGTGTGTGTTAGAGATGGCAAGGCCAAAGAAACATGACTGGCATTTGGAGTGGAAAGTGGTGAAGCTTGTGATGATCCTTAGTGTGACTGACTGATAATATGCTGAACAAACCTTATTGTTTGATAAATTAAGATAAACTTTACTGAAATACCTTTGGGATACATTGTTTTAAACATGTAATTTTGTATGTGATGGTGTGGCATTGTATGTAACTTCTTCTATTAGGGAGGGGAATGCTAATGTAGTTTCTCCACCCTGGTGGAGCCACACCCTAGTGAAGTCCACAAATACTAGTTCACACTGGATTCTCCAGTGACCAACAGACAAAGGATTTTTGAATAAGTACCCTGGCTTTAAACTGGCTCATTGCCATCTTCATCTTCCAGCAAATGGACAGGACCTCTGCTCCATGGAGGGCACTTATCCACTGGGAAGGGAAGGAAGGACTGGGCCTACTGAGGCCTCATAAAACAGAGTGCTTGTTCTGAGCTGAAGGTGTAAAGAACTTGTAACTTGTAATGAATCCCTTTGGGTGGGGTTTGAAGGACTATTCCTGCCAGAATGCATGTTAGGGTGATCTCTGGTAAGCTTATTAGCATGCATGTAGGTTTTATTATTGTTAATGTTTTCTCTGTAGTGCTTATTACCTTAAGAATAAAGTTGGCTTGCATAGGAAGTGCTGTGTGGTACCTTTATAACTGTAGCAGTTACACCTGGTATATTATACTAGTTGGAGTTTCCAGAGTGCTAAAGGTTATATGCCCAGATATATCACATTGCTGTAGTCCAAGCTAAGAGGTAACAAAGGCAGGAATGACAGGCCTGGTCTTCATCCTCTAGAATATGATCCTGGAAGCTTTTAAAAACAAAGTAGAGCATACACAATAATTGTGTGATGCAGAGAACAGAGGCCTCGGAAGAAATGATTTTCTGCTTGAGTAAATAAAAGCTTTAGAAAAACACAGAGGAAGGTCAAGCACTAGAATTGTTGCAAAGCAAAGCGGGGAAAATGCATTTTTTTTTAAAGAAGCTGTTGAGTGATGTCCTAAAGCTTTTTGACGAAGAGTAGCCTCACCATAGGCTAACATCCAACTCTCAGGACAATGAGCTACCGTGGTACATAATGGTTACACTGCTCTGATTTCAAGTTGTAGAATAAATTATTTGTGGGCCAGTAGCAACTCTCAGAACTTAAAATTTCAAAAGAAACACATTCTTTTACCAGGATCTTAGTTTGGTGACTTTAACTCAACACAGAGAATGGAACAAATCTAGAGCTCAGCTTGCCAAACAAGGCACTTGGCTGCCAAATGGTAGTCTGCCAAAGTGGACTCCTACTTCAAGAAGAGCCCTAGATTTTCATCACTCTTCAGGTAGGGTGATCCATTAGTGCATCCTCTTGATTTTTTTTCCCCCAGAAGTTCTCCCCACAAGAGTTTGGTTCCTGGTGTCGGGAAGATAAATGCTTTTATTTTATTTTATTTTTTTGTCTCTATATCAGAAGGGACACTTTAGGGCTTCTCTTCACTGCAGAGTTAGCTTGGGCTCTTACTTCAGGTATTGCCCCATTTCTTTCCAAACATAAAACCCTGTCATCCAAGTGTGGTGGTGCTTTACAGCCAGGCTAGCTGAAACATCCTAAAGTGTAGGCTAAAGCCTAGATGCTGCTAACACTTGAGCTGATACTTTGCAGTAAGGATGAAGGTTAAGTGGGTTAAACCACTTGACTGCCAATAATCCTCCAAAGCCTTCCCCCACGTATCCTGAAAGCCAGACAAGTATTCTCATAATTCAGTGGGAAATAATCATAGAGCAGTACGAAGAGCATGGGGTATGACCCCAGAAGCCCTAGTGATGCTGTAGCAGTGTGTGGCAGGGCCCCCTTGACTTCTGCCTCTGCTAGGTTCACAAAGTCACTTAGAGACCCTGGGTTTAGTAACCACTGGTGCATTTTGTTCTCCGTCTTGTTCCCACCACTGTTTCACCATCGCCAGCTCACTCTAATTGGTTCCCGTAACGAGTAGCGGGTATGACAGAAGATGAATCTGCAACCCTTTGCCCAGCACTCTGTCACAGACATGCACAGATGAGTGCAGCAGTAAAGAGGAGACAACCAGCTTTGCAGTGTGGCTGCTCACACCGGGGCCAGGCTAACACAGATGCTCCAATGCAGGTGCGAATACAGAAGATAAACCCTTAGTCTAGCTGTTTATGCGTGTTTACCTTTTTACCTACTGTTTAGGGCATTCTGGTTGAAGCTTCTCCTAGGTGCAATGCTACCCAATAAAACCTGCCTTTTGGGGGAATGTGGTGGCTATTTCATCCAGAATTAAAAAGTCCTACAGGGATTAAAAAAAAATTCTCACATTGCAATTGACTAAACTGCCGTAAGAAAAATTCATAAGAGAAAATCCTTACATGTGACACATTCGACTCCCTCACTGTATAATGCAAAATCTCTAATTACAATTTAAGCAATATTTGCAAATATTCAGCACTGACATAGGAACAGGTGGAGTATGCCGTGTGTTCTATGTTTGTGGGTGGAGGGCTGATATCCAGTTGTAAACCTCACTGGAGTGGTTTACATCCCTAGGGGCACAGGGAGGGTGGTGTGTGTTGTCCCTTACATCTGACACAAGGAGGAGTAAGGGGGAAGTTCTTTGCAATCCACTGTGTCCCCTACATGGCTGACCTATGGCCCAGTGATTAAGGATTTCCAGTGTCAGGCTCATCTGTCAGTTTATGATCTGTCATTAATGCATGACCTGAGTAACCACATAGTTTATTCTAATACCTGATACAGGATTTTAATGTTCCTTTTTCTTTACTGTAAAAGATTATTTTTAATCTTTTACTTTTGGGGTCTTATACATTTGAACACTAGGTTGATATGACATAGAGGTTCCCCCCCACCCAAACATGTTTGAATTCTGCACTATGCAGCTCTTCCAAAAAAAATCCCTTAGGGGGATGGGCATTTTCCAAAGTATGTATTCATTACAAAAAAATCAATGAAAAATAAACTGATTTACAAAAAAATTCTTGCAATTTTTCATTCTGAATGCTGCAGCCATAGAATGATTAAAAATGTTAACACAACAAAATTGCCCTTCTAAAAGTTCATTGTGTAATAAAAATAACTTCAGTGAGTTTGAGACCCACAATAGCCCTAACATGTTTTCAGAGTGATGCTAGTCAAACTGATTGTCAAATCTATATATAACTTTCCTTTTCTCTTTGGCTCCAAGATGGATGTTATTGAGATGATCAGGCTTTGGTGACTAGCAAGGACGTGCTGCAAGAGAACAGGCCAGACTCAGATGAAATTATTTTTCCCTTTCTGTTCATTTCAACAAACCAGTATTGAGGAACGGATCTGAATAAGATCAGTCAAGGTTGATCTGTCCCCACCCATTACAGAGTCACTTGATAATATAAGAATGGATTTAGTGGATGTGAGGAATTTGGAGAGCCATTGTGGTGGATGAAAGAATTGATGCTCACAATTCTTTGTAAAGGGAATATTCTTGGTTATATTGAGCCCCTCCCTCCATCACCATGCCTGGCTTCCTAGTTGTCTGCATCCCATTTGTAAACTGCCCTCCTGGCTTTTAGACATGTTCAATTGAATCTGTCTTCAGGTTCACCCAGATTCCTGCCCATTCAATGTCCTCTTTGAGTCTTTGATGCTTCTCAATCGCCTTCCCATGACTGCACAGTGGATCACTTTCTCCTTTGTGCCGCCACAGTTATCTTGAATTATTTTCTTGGTCCTGCTGAGATAAGTCACTTTTCCGGCTTAAATCTTCATGTTCACTTTAGTTTACTGAGGGAATTGATTACAAAGTGTCTTGTGATCGCCTTTTTTGTTGGAGACACCAATTAAAGGTGGCAGAGGGAAAATAATTATGGGCAGAGCTTTTTCCGATTTCTTGCCTCACTCTCACTAAAAAGGTTTCGTACCCCCAGCTAATTGGTCCATGCAATCTCCTCTCAGATTTTCTCTCTTGTCCCTGGAAATGCATAAACCAACGGTTTTGCAGAAATACTGCAGGTTCCTTTCTTTAGGAAAATGTAAAAAATCATAATTATTGCTTATACCCTTATTAGTATATTTGACCCAATAAAGCATTTTATATACAACAAATATAAAATACATTGGCACCCACTATAGAGCATGGAACTGTAAGCCTTGCTTTGAGCCTGTCTGTGCTTGTATATAAGATGTATGTGTTGCAAAAGAATCTGTAATTGTTGGGATTGCTCCTTACATGCACATTCCATTTCATTAATATGAGACTTAAGTGCTAGGATCTTTGTAACTGTACATTTACACCATTAGTATTTGAATAATAGGGCTGCCACTCTTCATTAATGAGAGAGACATATTTTGAAAGGTGAAAATTATTCAGTATTTGTGGGCAGACTGTTAAACTTTTTATAATGTGAATGGCCAGTTTACAGATATTAATGCATTTTCTTTTATGAGCATTGGCCTGCTAAACCCAGGGTTGTGAGTTCAATCCTTGAGGGGGCCACTTAGGGATCTGGGGCAAAATCAGTACTTGGTCCTGCTAGTGAAGGCAGGGGGCTGGACTTGATGACCTTTCAGGGTCCCTTCCAGCTCTATGAGATAGGTATATCGCCATATATCAGACTCACTTCCTCTTTGGTGTATCTGACAAGAAAGAAATTCTATTCTGTTTGTGTTCAGCTCCAGTTAAGGTGAATGGGCATGCTGGTCCACCCTTATTTTTTAAAAAAAATTGCTCCTATTAATTTTAATCCATGTGAAAACTTGTGTGTGCATTTATCATTCCAGAAATTACAGTTGGCATGTTGTGGTGTTTTAAGAGATCTGTTCTGATGCCTTGAACAAACTTATTCTGCTCAACATTGTGAGAGAATAAATTCCAGGGGTGAAATCCTTGGATCCATTGAAGTCTATGGGAGTTTTGCCATTGACTTCGTTGGGGCCAAGGATTTCACCCCTGATCCTTCTAATGTTTCTAGGTCAGTGATTGGCCTTTGCCATTTTGGCTGTATTGATATCCCCTTTACTTTTTGATGTTATGCTTGATTAATCTTGCCAGTGAGCCTTAGAATAGCAACTTAAATCAGTGAGTGCCTCTGTTGTATTCATAGACAAAGTGACTGGCAATATATATACATTTTAAATTCATCTAACTGGCCTCTGAATTTCTCACTGACTTTTGTTTGTAGCTGGCTGTGCCTGAAAAATTAGGAGCACTTTGATTTTTTGCACGTGCAAAACTGAGCTTGCAAAAGAAGTGATGACTGAAAATTTGATTTTGTTGTTGTTGATGATGTCTGTACTTAAGATCTCTGGTTAAAAGAAAACAAAAAATGGAAAATTAGTTCCTTTTTAATTGTACATCCTTAAACACCAATGGGCCCAGTCTTGACTCCAGTGTGGGTGGGGAGTGAGCACTCTGATGGATGAGAGCAATGGTGTTTGTTTGATGGTGGGTCCCTTGGTAGGGAGTAGTTTGGTCAAGTCACTGATAGGCCCCATGGGGTATGCCTGCACACTAAGCCTGGGTTCTAACTCAGGTTTCACCTTGAATCTATGCCTCATCTCTGCATACAAATCAGTCTGACTCGGCTCAGCAAGCACTCAGTACCCAGGTCCTGGACCCTGCTGGGGTGGGAGGTAGGAGCAGAGCCAGAGTCCCACTGAGTCTCTGGTCCAAGCCCTGTTGTTTTGCAGTGTGGATGCAGCTCAAGCTGCAGCCCCAAGTCAGAAGGTCTGCATAGTGCAATATGGACACGTTAGGATGGCTTTGAGACCAAGGTCCCCTAGTTGTAAGTCCAGGTTTACAATGCAGTGCAGACACTCAAGCATGGGCTTGGAAACTAAGTCCACAAGCCCAGGTCCCACAAAACTGAGCTTACAATTCAGTGTAGACATATCCCTCGTGACTTTAGGTGCAGCCAGAGCGCTGGAGGGCCTCTTGGTGGTCTGTGGCAGAAGCTTATTGTGGGTATTGGCACAAGCATTAGTGGTGATATCTTGGAGCCCCTGTTGGGCACCTTGTTGACCAATGGTGCGGAGGGTTCATTTATTACTAGGCATTTAGGTGGCAGGTGACACTCCTTGTGGAGATAGGACTACTGCAGTTGGGCAGTTCATGGGGAAGTTGGTAGATGCCTTGATGGTCAGTGATGAACGGAGCCATTGATAGGACCTTCATAGCTAGTGGTTTGGCAGGGGAACTGGCTGGGCGGCAGACAGAACAGAGGAGAAGATGGAGCTCCTATTTGTTGGCTAATAGTTTGTTAAACATTTGGACAGTCTCTTTGGACCATCCTCTCTTCTCCTGTTGTTAAAGAGTATGTCATACCTCTCAGGGACCGCAGGGAGAAGGATTAAAGTGTGGCCTTGATATAGAAAACAAATAATCACTGGATTGTTCACCCTGCTAAACCCTAGAAATTAATTTTAGGAACTAAAAGTTTGTGCACAATAACTCTTTTGATATCAGAAACAATTTGCTCTAGGATGTCATTTAACTTCATCAAAATTACTTCAAAAATAGCCACTTAGTAAAATAAGGAGCAACACTTGTGCCCAGTATGACCTCCTGTTAGAGAGAGCTCTAAGGTGGATTTGCTGGGGAAGACAGGAGGGTTGGGGAGCATTTGGACCTTGGTAAAGTATTAACCTTCTCTATCCTGAGACATTTTCCTATAAATTTTCAGATCCCTCAGAACATGAAGCTGTTTGTAATGGTGCCATACAAGGTGCACAGGGCAATGTGCAAAAGGAACGAGGTCTGAGTATTTCATATAGGGCAACAAATCTCATGGGTGTTCTTTACTTTTTGGATTTGGCAGTTTGTCACTGACAGATCCCACATCAGGCTGACTCATTTCCACTCTGCATCCAACCTCTCAATGGGGCTGATGCAATCATAGTACTTTCTCCACTTTGCAAATTCAAAGCCTTTTCCTTTGCTATGTATGCTTGCTCCTGCTGTCTATTCTTAAAAATCACTTCCCTGCCACTCTTGGAGGAAGGACCAAGATTGCAACCAGCAAATTACAGCAAGAACAAGCTGTCCTGGCACTGAATTTTTATTGCAGTGTAATGAATTTCCATTATCGGGCAAAGAAACACCAGGTACTGATCTGAGAGCAGTTTAAGACACAAACATCATCACTGCCCCTCAGTGGGTGAATAAAATGTGAAAAGGGGCAGTCAGAATAAATTTAGGTATTTGCCTTGTTAGAACAGGAACTGGTTTATATGAGCTGGTTCCTTGAGGAACTATAATAATTGCATCATGGGTTGAATAGCAGAACCTTTTTCTGTGCAGCTGCTGTCACTTTTTTAGAGAAAGTAAAGGTAAGAATGCAAATTACACATTAAAGAATGAAAACTTTTTATTAAACATGTTTTATAAGCTTCTGCTGTATGGGGCAAAGAAAATGCCCAGGATCTGATTAAGAAAAAGAGGAAAATTAACAGTATATTTTAAAAGTGAACACAGACTTCTAGACAATTCTATCTGTGAATCTCTTTGGAAAGATAAACCTGTTTCTGTCCCAGGATAATGAGGTATGCAATTTGTCAGCTTATCCTGCATGCCCCATGTACTCTCTTTAGATATATTTGCCAAATATTCAATCTCTTCCATTGGGGGTAGTTAAAAGATGAAGGGATGAGTGCTATCTGTGTAGGGTGACAAGATGTCCCAATTTTATAGGGACAGTACCGATTTTTGGAGCTTTTGCCTATTACCTCCCACCCCGTTCCAATTTGTCACACTTGCTATTTGGTCACCCTATACCTGTGCCAACATTTCCTTCTCGGGCTTGATACTTGGAATGGTTGCTTCAGAGCTGGCAGGGGTTATTTCCTCTGTGGAGGCCAAGCTGTAAATAACAAGAATTCACAAAGAGCTGAGGATGTTTGTTTTAGCTTTCTATTAATTTAGCAAAAGCATGTTGAGGAATAGATGTGAGCAATATCAATTCAGCTTAAAACACTGTGCGTGTGTGTTTCAAAAGGTGAATTAGCTCTGGCTAGATACAACATCCAAAAACCTTGCCCACAAAATTCCTCCTCATGGGAGCGACAAGGGGAGAAGATTACTGCTGTGTTGCCAAGATCTGGGTGAATGCTGCATGCTATTCTCCATAAATATTCTATAGAACTTTTTTTTAAAGAATTTTGACATGACATGTATTGTAAGCACACCCCCTATCTGGTGTTCACTTCCCATAGATGTTCCAGCAAATGTGTTCAATAGCAAGACATAACAGCAACATTTTAAAAGGAAAATTGCAAAGTATTTTGGGAAAGCAAATTTTCATTTCATAATTCTGTGGATTCACAACAGAAATTTTCATGGAATAATTTCTAGCTAGTGATCAAAAGGATGATGTCTCCATGGTTAGCTGACTTAATTAAATTTATTTTACTTCTCTAGCAGGAATAAGAAGAAACCTCCTGAGTTGCTTCAGCAGGAATGACCTTGAGCTCTCTTGTATCAGGCACTGGGATTGATGATTTCTTTGTAGATCTGGTAAACTGATGGAAGTGGGATTCTTCCCAACCAATGAGGTGATGAAGGTGCCATTGACTGTTGGGGTGTTGTCGTCCACTACATTCTGTAAAGTGAAATGACAGAATTAGGTTAGAGGAGGTAAAATTCAGAGTCATCCTATGAGTGTTGCCTTCAGTTGTTGTGCTTTACTTTTAGACTGTCTAGAAATTGAGTCTTGGGAAAAGACGAGGAACATTATTAAATTTACTAGACTTTTATCTCTATGGCCTAGCATTGTCACTCTTTGGTGAACCCGAGTGTCTGAGCCCCTGAGTCTTTAATAGTTGGAGTTCCTTCAACTGCACTTTCCTTCATGGTTTAGGATATAGTTTCCACAGTTATTGTACCAACAACACCAAATTTTGGAGGCAGTCCTGACTTGATGTGTTACTTGATTCTATCACTCAACTCTTTTTTGTTCCATTTCCACATCTGTAAATGGAAGTTAATGATCACTGTACTTTTCTTTGTAAAGCACTTTGACATTTCTAATGAACAAAAAAAATTGAGACTTCTATAGGTGCCAAGTAAGACTGAGAAGTCCTATGGGATCCTGATAGAATTCTGAATCCAGAATTGGATTCAATTCCGTCTGTAAACTCTGGTTGGCAGGAGATAGTGTTGATGTGGTACATGTATTTTATGAAATAGGATGGCTTAAAATTTGCAGAGACCTGTTGTATCATAATGGTTAAAGTGGAAGCCTTTAGTATACTGCCCTGAGGTATATGACAGTTCTTACAATATCTTTGGGAGATCTTACTGAATTAAGTTCATGTATCTTTGTGGACCAGGCATTGTGTGCAATTCTATGGCAAGGGATGGAGACTATAGCCCTCCAGGAACTAAGAACAGTGGGAGGTGGTTAGGCAAATTCACTCAGGTTGTAAGACCTCCAGAGAGCTACCACCACTTGGAGAGGCTCGCATATACTAGTTAAACCTGGATTCTCCAGAGATCAACAGACAAAGAAGGGACTTCTGGATAAATAACCTGAGTTTATACTGACTCAGGGGATTCTGATCCAGCAAATGGATAGAACCTTCTGTCCAAGAGGGGCCCCAATCCTTTAGAAGATTTGGAAGGACTTTGGCCTACCAGTGCCCTATAAGACTGATAGGTGACATCTGGTAAGCTTTTAGCAGGCATGTAAGTTCTTTGTTTTAGTATGTTTTCTCTGTAATGATTGCACTCAAAGAGCAGCCAACTCACAGATGCTGGTCAGTTTAGGAAACCTGTCTTATGGGGGAATATCACCGTGTAGGCTGGCGAACTGAGCCGCCCAGAAAAACCATTTGGGAGGGAGAGAGAGACATGGGTCTCTGCCCAAGACAGGCAATGTCTGAGAGCTGGAAGCCTAGCGTGGGCGCCCTTGGTGGACCACAGAAAGGGAATACAGGTACAGTTGTCCTGAATGGTGACAAAGCAAAGTAATATAGACTGGATCCTTTACTACAGTGTCCTTCCTTGTATTAAGATTATTCTTAACGATAAGCATCCTTTTAAAATAAGAATCACAAAAGGATAAGTATAACTATTAATCTTTATAATATATACACTCCTATTTTGATTTTAAACGAGTAAAATATTTTTCTCAACATATTTCATATAGTGTACTGCAAAAATCTGTTTTCTGAAGTTAAAAGCATATGAGGAAGCAGAGAGCAAAGAACAGCAGCAAGCTTGTTTATCCAATCTAGTATGTACAGTTGCTGAGGTCAGAGCATGTTTCTATCTGCATCTACATTTATGCAAAACATTTCAAGCAGCAGCCACAACAGAGAATCCATAACATTTGGAAAAAAGCTTTCATCGCAGGTTCACAGTACTGTGTGTACTTAGACAGAGTTGCCTTGTTTTTCAGCACAAGTGACTAATGGGTCGCCTATTTAAATATTTTCATAAAGAAACTAGATCTTGAAGAGCTGTCAGATTTCAGAAACCCCTTGAACCTGCTCCTGTATCTTATGTGGTAGACAGTGACATGAGTGGCACACAGTATGACAGTAATATTGTGCTAGGGTTGAATAGAAGCCAGAATCCCTGCTGCAAAACTCTATAAAATAGATATAATTTCCATCAGGGTGGATCACTTGTCAGGAAGACTCAATTTAATCATGGATTTCTACATAAAAGTGCATTCTTGTTGGTTGTCATAATCTTAATACATATTCTTCACAATTCAGAGATAGATGTAGGTTTCCTTTTTAGAAGGTACACACTATACATTAAGTGATTTTTTTTGAAAACTTTTCAGATTAGTTTTACAGCTATATCAGAAAATGAATAATTGTTTGGTTATTTCATTTACCAAAGGTAATTGAAGCCGATATTTATGAAGTCGTTGGGAGGTGAACTATCTCTGATTCAACAGGTTAATCATTAGTATTTGGAGGATTTTCTTGCCATGTCGTATTAGGAGGAGAACATCACCAGACAGACATTTAAATAAAACAATTTAACTAAAACAACAACGTTATGTGTTCTGGATTTTTTTCTTCAACAGCAAACATAATATTTTAACAAAGAAAGCATATGAATGTTTGAATTTAGTTAAACGTTCAAGTTTCCTTGTTAATTGTTTAACTAAAATAGTTAAGTTGATTTAATTTTTTTTTAAATATTTCAATGTCAGCCAAGTCAACATGAGAAACTTAAAATATTGGCTTCTGCAGCTAACTCAGTCATCTTCATCTTTGTTTTCCTGTTTGTTCCTAATCTGGAAAAGAAAAACAAGCTTTCCTGCTTTTTCAGGTCCCAAACGATTTCTCAGTTTGGAATGAATTAGTCCAAAGGAAGAAAATATTCTTTCTACACCAGCAGAAGAAGCTACTGCTATTAAAAGTGAAATTATCACTTCAACAGTCTCTGAATCCAAGTGCTTAAGTGACTTCTACCAGTTCACTGGTGTGACTTTCTTTAAAACATGAGCAAAAAAATATTTCTTGAATGGTTCTCCCTTAGCTCTGAAGTTTATTATAACTGGCATTATGGAGGGATGATTGCTGGATGTCCATGTCATAGCCAACTCTTCTTCTTCAGCAGTTAAGTTTTGACCCTGGTACTGAGTATTGAGAATATTTGCAAGAAAATGAGCTGGAGATGGTGCTTGTCCCATTTGTTTTTTCAGTGCTTGTAATTTAACTCTGTCATTGCATATTTCTCTTTTTAAGATCTCACTCAGTTCCTTCCAAATTTCAACAGCATCAGCAGTAAAACAGCTATTTCCCTGCATTTTGTTCAAGGCTACAGAAATAGGCTTCAGGGCACTCAGCATGTGTTCAACATTTCTCTTAAGCCCGATGTTGAGAACTTTGGCTGTGACAGTGCCATCTATTTTTTTTCCAAGATTTTGTTTACAAACTGTCATCAGATTAGGCCAGGTCTTGATATAGTGCTCAAAACAGTCCACTACTCAGTTCCATTGCACGTCTTGTGGGAGAGTTAGCTTGGTTCCTCCCACTTTTTTCAGATCAGCTGCTGCAAAGTGGTTGTTACAGAAGTATTTTGCAATTTCAACAATATTAGCCTTTATTTCTGGAACACTGAAGTCAAATGAGCACTGCAACCGTATGTTGTTAGCTTGGGACTCTCTTCTAAATAATTTCTTCTCATCTTGGATATAGTTGCAGCATTGTCTGTGACCAAGCTCTGTACTAGACATTTGAATTTTTTTTCAGTTTGTTATAGCTTTTACTGCTACTTCTTGTAAGTATTCTGCTGTGAGTGCATTTCCTGATGTATCAGTTGTTTCTGTAAGGAAGACATTCCCTTCTTCTGTTGTCACACAAACACATACAACAGGATCATTGTAGACATTGCTCCACTCATCAAGACTCAGGTTAACAATTTTACCCTCTAGACTTTTTGCACACTGCTCAATTTCTCTTTCATACACTTTATCCAGCAATTTGCCTGCGACATCTGCTCTGTGTGGACTGTATCCTGGTCTTAATGAACCGTGTTAATGAAGTGTGGATTCTCAATCCTATGGAAAGAAGAGTTTGTTGCATAAACAAACCGGGCAATTTTTTCATCAATTACTTTTTGTAATCTGCTGGTTCTTAACACATGTTTCTATGGTTGTTTCTGGATGATGGAGATTTTTTTTTCTTTTTGCTACAGGTGATATGCTGTGGCTATGCGACATACATGATGTGACTGAAACACTATCATTGGCAGATAACTATCGAAAATGATGGTGATCTTGAAAGTGGATAGTCTTCAGAATCCTGTATGTTGAGGATGAATTCTCCTAAACAAAATAAGTCAATGCAGTTATTTAATTATTATTACCATACTGCTCACTTAGTATTACTCATTGAATTCACTGACAGTACTATTTTAAAGGTGAAATTGTAAAAGGAAGATATGCCTATTTTAGCTATTTATTTTTTATCACAACTGCATCTAAAATGATAGAGTAACAACTATATTTTTGGCTCAAACATGAGAATTCAAGAATAGTCCAGAAGGAAGACAGGCAGTCCTTAAGAAAGAAGTATGAAATAAAAAAGTTTACCAACATGAAGATCCTGCATGTTCAGACATGTTCCTTTCATTATCTTCAACGCAGCTTCCTCCTGAGAAGGAACACTTCTCATGATGTTGTTTCATTCAGGCAATCAGGCCTTGCATTTCTTTGTTGCACTGTTTGCATTTTGCACGCATGCCTCTCTTACCCACAGGTAGAGGAACTTCATTAAAATATTCCCAAACTGGGTCTCTTTTACGGGCTGCTGCCATTATAGGTTTTCCCTTCTAGCGAGAGAATTGTATGGTAGATCTCAAATCAATGAAGGCTACACTCAGAAAGACTTCAAGACTTCAGGAATATGCTGCTCAAACAGTTTCACTTTTGTTTTTACTGCTTGTCCCTCCTTTCTCATGTTTATCTCCAGACTTCTCCTTGTCCGGATCTATTCCGCCCCCAACAATCTTCTATTCATTGAACTTTTTGAAACTTTGCACTTTTAGAGAGAGGTAAGGGATTGACTCTGTGTACACAAATTTGCAGAAGGACAATAGGGTTGAGGTCTTTTATTTCTCACCTCTATATATTTATTTATTTTAAAAATATTTTTGCTGTTAACAAGCATGTTATCTCTGGAGACACAAATCCACACTTTGAGAACTGCAAAACTAAGAATCTCTGCTGGTATCTTCTAGACTGAGCTCTGAGTCCCATTGGGTAGATAGAAAGATTAACCTAAATAATCTGTACAGAAGCCCCTGGAACCCCATAAAATTGGGTCCCTAATCAACTATTGGAACTCATTTACAAAACTTTTCTTAAACATTACATGAATATATTGCCTCATACTGTAGAATTAGAATTTATAATCCCTATGATGAGACCTGTGAGCTATAATGTATCATAATTAAAACTTTTTTTTCCCCCCCTCAAAAAGCATTTTATAAAAAACTTTTTTTTAAATCATTGATTTTTAAATATGGAAATCAGGGTGGATTAAAAATGTGGGCCCCATTTTTAAACTGACTCACTTTTATACACACGTGCAAAAGGAAGGTTCTTTTTTAAAATTGTGGTCTTGGATGTCCACTTGCTGTAACCCCTTTTTATTGGGGTAGCCGATTTTGAGTGGCACGCTGCCTGCCCGGTGAGAGGAGGAGGAGGGGCGGAGGGGCCGGAAAGCGCCACGCTGGGGGAAGAAGCGGGGGGAGGAAGGAAGCTTGGCTGCCGCAGGACCAAGATTCTGCCTCCTGCCCCCGCAGGGGAGAACGGGGGGGGGAGG
>NW_020664530.1:11333628-11362735 GCF_002925995.2 Terrapene triunguis
TCCCCCGCTTCTTCCCCCAGCATGGTGCATTCCGGCCCCTCCTCCTCTCCCCCATCCCTCTCGGCAATGGCCCTTGCGAGGGGGAGGGGGAGCAGAGCAGAGCTGAGCGCAGCGTGCTCCCTGCTCTGTAGAGGACACAGAGAGAGGTAGGGACGGGCCTTGGAGAAGGGGGTGGAACAGGGCATATCCCTCCTAGCCCCCTGCCATGAGCCTGGACCCCCACACCTCCCCCAGCCCTCTGCCCTGACCTCAAGTCCCCCCAACACCCAGCCTTCTGCCCTGCACCTCCACACACACCCCAGACTTATAGAGAGAGACCTTCTAAAAAACATTAACATGTATTACCGGCACACGAAACCTTAAATTAAAGTGAATAAATGAAGACTTGGCACACCACTTCTGAAAGGTTGCCTACCCCTGTTGTAGCTGTTACTTTGAAGTTCAGCAGCTTGCTGCTACTCTGGGCAACTCTAGGAGTTGTAACAATTCCAGGGCTGCACAGGAGTTCAGTTAACTGAAAGAGAACCCAGAATCATCCTTTTTTTTTTTTTTTTTTTTTAAACCTCTATCCAGGGCCGGCTCCAGGCACAAGCTTACCAAGCAGGTGCGATGGGCGGCCACTTTGGAGAGGGGCAGCATGTCCAGGTATTCGGCGGCAATTCGGCGGACGGTCCCTGTGACGTTGTGCAGTCTATATGGTTTTATAAAAACATGATAATAAGTGAATATAATGTAACGGATAGTTTTAGAAAAATATGGTAAAAAGTGAATATAATGTACTGGGATATGCTTCATGCAAAAGGTCTCTTGTAAGGTATCATTACAAAGCTTGTAATCTACTGAGTGTGATCATCCGATTTGTATAAATGTACCACCCTTGTATCTAAAACTAGAAATATAAAATATAACTGAGGCCTATTGTAATTATGTAAAGTGTGGGCCATTAATGATGGTTTGGAATCTTGATGACTCCCATTAACCAGGACCATTGTCTGCAGATGGGTGTGTTTACCTGTTAGTCTTCCTGTATATGTGTGTACTGGCAATTGGGCAATGAAGTCTTGCAGTGACATGTGATCATGTCACCTGAACTGGAATCCATCTTTAACCTGGTGCTTTTCCAGTGAGGGGGGGTGGAAACCCAGAGGGACAAAGGGTTTCCGCCTTATGCAAAAGATATATAAAGGGGTGGAAGAGAACAGAGGGGGAGAGGAGCCATCATGAAGAATCCCCTAGCTACCACCTGAGCTGGAACAAGAGCTGTACCAGGGGAAAGAATTGTGCCCAGGCCTGGAAGGTGTCCAGTCTGAGAAAAACTTACTGAAGCATCTCCGAGGGTGAGATTATCTGTATTTAGCTCGACGAGACATAGATTTGTGCATTTTATTTTATTTTGCTTGGTGACTTACTTTGTTCTGTCTGTTACTACTTTGAACCACTTAAATCCTACTGTCTGTATTTAATAAAATCACTTTTTATTTAGTAATTTACTCAGAGTATGTATTAATACCTGAGGGAGCAAACAACTGTGCATCTCTCTCTATCAGTGTTATAGAGGGCAAACAATTTATGAGTTTGCCCTGCATAAGCTTTATGCAGGGTAAAACGGATTTATTTGGGTTTAGACCCCATTGGGAGTTGAGCATCTGAGTGCTAAAGACAAGCACACTACTGTAAGCTGTTTTCAGGTAAACTTGCAGCTTTGGGGCAAGTGATTCAGACCCTGGGTCTGTGTTGGAGCAGACTGGAGTGTCTAATTCAGCAAGACAGGGTGCTGTAGTCCTGAGCTGGCAGGGAAAACAGAAGCAGGGGTAGTCTTGGTACATTGGGTGGCAGCTCCCAAGGGGGTTTCTGTGATCCAACCCATCACAGTTCCTCACTCCCACTCAGAGCGAAGGACCTCCCGCCGAATTGCCGCCGCAGATCACGGCTTTTTTTTTGGCTGCTTGGGGCGGCCAAAACCCTGGAGCCGGCCCTGCCTCTATCTCTGAAGTGATGTTAGGGTAGCCTATAGCCTAGAGTGCACACAGACTGCAGTTAATTTATTAAAGTTGCAAAATCAAGCACTCAAAATTAGAAAATGCTAGAATCAAGGTTGCCTGTTGAACCTTAGTTTAGCCCCCATTGTGTTTGTGTGCATTATGATAGTCTTTAATTACATAATCCCATGCTGCAGTCCCAGTCTCCACCTTCAGCCCTGGGCTTCTCATCTGATCTGGTTTGCTTCTCTGCCCTCTTCCCCCAGCCCCTCCAGGCCCTTGCCCAGCCAGGTCCCACCACCACCTGGGCTCCTCATCCTATCTGTGTCCCTGACCTGCACCCCACGTGCACACAGGCTTGCACTCCCATGCTCCTTTCCCAGCCTCACCAATCCTTATTCCCTCTACGTTAGAGTTGGGTGGCTCCTTGGGCCCAGGATGGGGAGCATTGAAAATGTGGGGGTGAGGGAGAGAGTGTACCTGATTTCAGTTCCTGTGCTCGGCAGCACAATTGCCTGGAGAAACAATTGCAGAGAGTCTTGCTTAGCCCCCACAGAACAGTCCAGACACACTCTTTGGAGAACTGAGCTGAGAAACTAACACATTTTAGAGAGACAAGGTAAGTGAGGATAGATATATATATTTTTTTTATTGGACTAACTTCTGTTGGTGAGAGAGACAAGCTTAAACCGAGCTGCTCTTCGGATCTGGGAAATGTACTCAGAGTTGCAGCTAAATAAAAGGTGGAACAGGTTGTTTAGCATAAGTAGTTAACATATATTTCCAGGAGCCATTCCAGCTGATGAAATGGTCTGTTATCACCCCTCCAGTCACAGGGGGGGAAAGGAAGGGACACCAGAATGGAAATCCACCACCACTACCAAATATTAAGTCCTTGCTCCAAAGCATGGAGACACCAGAGCTCAACAAAATGACTGGAAGAATATTTTTAACATAGGCAAAACAACATCATATGGATTATGTTGGTCTCCTCTGTTAATGGAAGGAATGTAGTCCATGACAGGAAGAATGGGAAATGTCCACGGATTTTTATATCTGCTTTAATTTGACTGTCCGTGGTTGCTTCAAGGCTTAAACTAGACTTGTACAATGATGAAGAAGCCGTGGGGGGGGGGGGATGGATTACCCCACATCTGCCTAATGCAGGGGTCTCAAACTCAAATGACCATGAGGGCCACATGAGGACTAGTACATTAGCCTGAGGGCCGCATTACTGACACCTCCCCCCTCCTGCCCCCACTCCACCCCTTTCATGAGGCCCCGCCCCTGCCCCACCTCTTTCTGCCCCTTCCCTGCCCTCTTTCCAACCCCTTCCCCAAAATCTCCACCCCAACTGTCCCCTCCCTGCCCCCAGGGGGTGCAGGAGGGGTGTGGGGTGTGGTGGGGGCTCAGGGCAGGGAGTTGGGGTGTGGGGTGCAGGAGGGGTGAGGGGTACAGCAAGGGGTCAGGGCAGTGGGTTGGGATGCAGGAGGGGTGCGGGGTGAGGCAGGGGGGTCGGGGTGCAGAAGGGGTGCAGGGTATGGCAGGGGGTCGGGGTGCAGGGTGCGGCAGGGGGCTCAGGGCAGGGGGTTCAGCTGCAGGAGGAGTTCAGGGGGCAGGATCTGGCCCGGCGCATTCCAGGGGCAGGGCAGGCTCCCTGTCTGCCCTGCCCCCGCAAGAGGCTGAAACGTGGAGGGGCTGAGCTTTTCTGTTGATTGAGGCACCGCTGCCAGCAGCTCCCATTGGCCGCAGTTCCCCGTTCCCGGCCAATGGGAGCTGCTCGGGGTGCGACCTAAAGTAACAGCCACACACAGCCCCTCCACCCCCCCTTCCCCGTGTGCCAGCCTCTTCCCGGAGCGGCGTAGGGGCAGAGCAGGCAGGGAGCCTGCCCTGTTCCCGGTGCACGTCCGGCCACCGCTCTGGAAAACCCTGGGGGAGGGCGGGGGGGCTGTGAGGGGCTCGCGGGCCGCAGAAAATCACCCCGCGGGCCGCGTGTTTGAGACCCCTGGCCTAATGTGAGGTTACTTACGCCTTCTTCTGAAGCATCTGGCCAGGGCCATCCATACCAATACGCAAAGTACGCAGCAATTCCCCCAGGCCCCTGCCCCTTCTCCGCCCCAGCCCTGCCTCTTCCCGCCCCCACTCCCCTGAGGACTCCATAAGCGTCCTCCATCAGGCCTGCACTCACCGGTAAGTAGAGCGACCCAACCCCAGCCTGCTCCGCTCCCCTGGCTCCCCAGCCGCGGCACCGGTGAGTGTTGGGGGGCGGTTCTCCCCTCCCCCCAGCCTGGGAGCCAGGGTAGCAGGGCAGGCTGGGGCCGGGTCACTCCACTTCCCACAGGAAGTGGCCAGTCCCGCTCCCCCCTCCGTCCCCCACAGAGGCCTGGGACCACCCCCCCGATCTCCCCCGTGGAGCCCTGGGGCCCCACACAGCCCCCCCCCAACGGGGGGGGCTGCGTAGGGCACCAAAATAGCTAGGGATGGCCCTGCATCTGGCATTGGCCAGGGTCAGACGTAGAATACTGGAATAGGTGGATGTAATGGGTTGCAGACTCACCACCGCTGCGCCTCCTGCTGCCTTGCTCTGGGAATTAGCTCATTCAGCTGTGGAACGCCCTCTGCGGGTGGTGTCTTGCCCGTTGTCAGCTCGGCTGTGCTGTCTGGGACCCATGTTGCTTCCTGGCTTGCGGCATCCTCTTCTGGACACAGCCCTCCACTTGTGCCCCACTCGGTTCTCTCCCCTTCTGTGGGAATCCGCAGTCCTCAGTCTGCACCTGCCCTCGTGGCCAACTGCAGCCCCAAAGTCTATCCCCTTGCCTCAGGGGCAAGCCACAGTCTGTATCAGGCCACCTTTCTCCATGGGCAGGTACAATGTAAGGGGGGAGGAGGGAGAACCCAGGCCCACCCACTACTCTCGGTCCCAGCCCAGAGACCCTCTGGCAACAGCCATGTCCTGCCCTCCTTTTCTCCCCCTTCCTGCTCGCGCTCCATGGGCCACTTCCCTTTGGCCCTTGCACCTTCTGAGCCCTTTCTTTCAGGGCCCTCACCCTGACAAGTATCAGCCTGGAGCTTTCTCTCTGCGCCCCTGAGCCTGCCCAGCACTGCTCTGTCCAAGGTGCTACCAGCTTACCTCAGGAGCCCAGTCCTCCTCCCTTGCTAGTCAAGAACAGACTGCCCTCTCTTCTCTGCTGCAGCCTTTATATAGGGCTCAGCCTGGCCTGATTGGCTGCTGGTCTGTGCAGCCTCTCTGGCCTGTTCCAGCCCTTTTTCTCATGGAGTGGGGCAGCCGCCCCACTACAGTGGAATATGGGCTGCTCCGGTATGGCATTTCCTACCTTTTTATTACAGAGCTGTTACAATAAAACAAGCATTTTCTTCCTTGTTTGGCACTCTACTTAATTAGCGTAAAACTGTTGTATTTAATGAGACATCTCATTTGAAATCCAACCAAACTGTTATATGTGTTTTATGTTTACTGCATGAGAAGCCTACAAATCACAGTAGCTCTTCACATCTTACAAGAAGCAAACAGCCTGCCTCTACATCACTTTTAATGGGAAACTGACCAAGTCAGAGTCCACCTGTATAAACCTGAAAGGTTCTCTAAGCTATACAAAGTTTAGTCGCTTTGCAGTGCTGTGCTGAGTGTTGAACACTAGTTTGGAGCAAGAAGGAGGTTTTAAAGTTAAGAATGGCATTTTGTGGTGGAGTTCTGTTCTCATAGAGCCAGATTCTGATACCCTTACTCAGAGGGAAGTACTATGACCACTCTCACAGCCAGATGATAACCTTACACTCCGCCTGAGTTCTATAAGAACCCTGACAATATAGGCTATGTGGGAGAGTAACTGAATCAAGTCTGAGGTGGGCTTCACTGACTGAGTCTGTTCTCATACAATCAAGTGCTAGGAATTGTGTGAACCAAGTTCTGAAGTAAACTAAAATGTTTCTATATCAGCTTGCTCGTGTAGTTTGAAATAACCTTGCTTGCTTTTTTATTTATTTCTCATTTGCCTCCAGATTATTAAAGATTACTATTTCATATTGAGCCCCCAAGGCAGGCAGGCAGTCAAGCACCTCAGTCTTTTTGCCCTCCCCTCTATGGGTATGACCAATGGAGTGCTGATGCAGGCCCTTGTAGGGTCTAGTCTAATAAGGGAGTCAAATAGAGTGGCACTTTTCCCAAGCACAAAATTTCCCATAATGTATTGTCCAATGTTTTCTCAAAATAACCACAGTTTTTGTTTAGTTCTCCTTTTAGAATGTGTGAACCATTCTAAAACGTTAACTAACTCTTCTCTCCAGTGCATTCAGTCCCATCAATCTTTGAAGCTCATGTTAAAAAAAAAGTTAACATTTACCTTTAGAAACTGTTGCCAAAATGACTGACAGTTCTGCATTTATGATAGTTAATCTTAACACATGATCTGAAAATGTTTTGACCTACAGTATATATGTTTGATTAAAGGAGCTGATATTTTTACAATTTCATGGCCCATAACTTGAATAAATTCAAGCTGTACAGGGTTGGGTGTTCAGGGTTTTTTTTGGTGGTGGTTTTTGTTTTTTTGTGGGGTTTTTTTGGTTTTTTTTGCAGGGGGGGGTGTTGCATATTTCATGTCAAATGTTTTAAATGAGATTTCATTTGGGTATCTCATGTTTTCTGAATAAGTCTTTTGATGTAGTTTCTTGGTGATATGTCCAAGTAAATTTTGAAAGTGTAGTACAAGCTGGGGCTCTCCGGAGAGAACCTGTTTCAGACTTCACCAACCTGCTTGCCAACTTGTGATATCCAACTTTTTCACTTTTAGGGCAGTTCACATTTGTTAAGTCTGTCAGAACTACACATTCTTAGCACCAGTTTCATTTTTGTCTTCAAAAACATATGCATCATTCTCCAATTTCGTGGGAAAACTAATTAAAAAAAAGTGCCTTATTTCCAAACTAGAGTGGCAGGTATTCCAAAAAGGCAAAAGAAAATTATAACTATCCTGTGCCCTCCTTACACTTGTACCACTACATCTATCTATAGAAAATGGAAAAAAGCTGGAGTGATAACAAAGGTAAATTTTTACAGCCATTCGCTATGAGATATCAAAAAACACCCAATGCTTGAATTGTGGTTAATCTGTAGTACAGGAAGTTCACACCTCAGACTTCTTATTGATTTATTAATAAAGATAGGGGAAAAGTTGATGCATGATGTCAATTTTTATAACATAAATCTCTTCCCACAAACCACCAGATCAAGTGCTGGCCACAGAATGTTATTAGTCACTATTGAGATCTCCATTGAAGAATAATAGTTGTGACCATAGTAAACATTTTAAAAGTTCATTATTTACATCCTGTCCACTCATTAAAATGGCACTAGTACCATGGTGTCATGTAGTAAATTTGACTCCATTTAACATGACATAGTCTGGGCACTTTGGCAACCAAGACAAAATAGGAGAAAAACAAAGTTATATTATGAAATTGTCTGGTAAGATATGAAGGAGTCAGTATTTCCATTAAAGGCCAATCATGGGATTAACTGTCTCATTACCTGAGTTGTTTGCAGCGATGGTGTAGTGGTGTGAGTCCCAGGACATTGGCGAGAGAAGATGGGTGAGGCAATATCTTTTACAGGACAACTTTTGTTGATGAGAAAGACAAGCTTTTGAGCTTATACAGAGCCCTTTCTTCAGGTCTGGGAAAGGTACACAGAGCATCATAGCTAAATACAAGGTGGAATAGATTGTTCAGCATAAGTAGCTAACACATTGTGAGAGACCATTTGAGGTGAAGTGGCCACTTAACACCTCCGCAGTCATATGACAAAAACCAGGGGTTAGTGGGTTACAGATTGTAATAAATCAACAAGCCAGTGTCTTTATAAAAAGACCATGATTTTTGGTGTCTAGCAAAGTTATGAATTTAAGCTCCCAGGTTCGTCTTTTTTGAAGGTGTTGTACAGGTTTCCTTTGAGGACTAGAGGTCAGATATGGAGTGATTGCTTCGAGAAAAGTGTTTGCCCATGGGTGATATGGTGTTTTTTGTCTTGTCTTTTGTGAGTTCATTCAAGAATGCAATGATTGTCTTGTTTCACCCACGTATTGGTTATTGGGGCATTCAGTGCACTGGATGAGGTACACAACATGTTGTGATAGGTGTGTGTAGGACCTTTGGATCTTGAGGGTTGTGTTGTTGGAGATCTAATCATCATAACAGTGGAGATACATCTGCAGGTTTTACATCACTTATGGCAGGGTCTGATGCCACTTTGAGTTAGTGGGGTCCTGGTCTGTAGGGAGCTTGCTTCTAATGATGAGCTTGGCAAGGTTGGGGGGCTGTTTAAAGGCCAGAAGAGGGGGTTCTGAAAAGATTTATTTCAGGATGGGGTCTCCGTCAAATATGGTTTGTAATTGTTTAATGATAGCCCATAGGTGTTCTGACGTGGAGTAGTAGTTGAAAACTAGGGGTATCCAGTTGGTGGAGGTATTGAAGCAGGTTCTCTTGGGGTATTTGAATGGCCCATTCCATAATGCAATCTATTTCTCTGGAGTGTCCTTGTTTGGTAAAGGCAGTTCTGAGTGTGTTAAGATGTATCCTGGGCTTTCTCCTTGGAACATATTCTGTGGCATCTGTGTGCCTGGCTATAGATAAGATGTTTGAGTATGTTTGCAGTGGTTATTGGATCTGTGAAAGTAGGTGTGGCAGTCTGTGGGTTTCTTGTATATAGTGGTCTGTAGGATTCCATTGTTCAAGCTGATTGTGGTGTCCAGGAAGTTGATGCTGGTTTGTGAGGTTCTAGAGAGTATTTGATGGATCAGTGGTAGTTGTTAAGGCTATGTTGGAAATCTGAGGGTGTTTAGGTCATCTGTCCAGAGGATGAAAACACATTCATGTATCTTAGTATATCATTGATTCTTGTGGTGCATATGTCCAGAAATTCTTCCTCAAGGTGGCTCACAGGCCCGCTGACGGGGGGACCCAAAGGGGGCAATTGCCCAGAAGCCTGGGCAATTTAAAAGGGCCCAGGGGCTCCCGGCCGCCGCTGCTGCTCTAGCAGCGGCGGCAGCTGGGAGCCCCAGGCCCTTTTAATTCACCCAGGCGGGCTGCAGGGCTCCTAGGTGCACGTGGGGTGGTATCGGCGGCAGCCGGGTGGGCATGTGGAAGACCTGGCCGTGCCGGAAGAGCACCATCCAGCAGCGCAGCCGGCAGCAGCTCGCTGGGCACCAGCTGGCACAGCACTGCGCGCACACACACAATTCAGTGAATATCATTGTCATATTATACCAATAAAATAAAAACCAGCAGGATCTTATTAAGAGGGATAAGGCAAAGATGCCACATTTATTGTAAATATAATGATAAAGCAAAAGATAAAAGTAAACAACGTTGTTTGACTACTTATTACTTATACACACACACATACATATATATAGAGAGAGAGAGAGGGAGAGAGATTCATTCACACAATCATTCATTCAAGTTCTGTATAGGTGTTATAGTTACCAGCCTAGAAGTTGCTCATGCCAAGTTACTGGCCAGGTAGCTTGGTCATGAGGATGGAGCAGAGTCTGTGTCAGATGCATCTGATGCTCCTGGAGGCTGGCAGAGAGACTCAAAGTCATCAGTCTTTAGAGTCCATTTTTATAGGAATTAATTCCTATGTTAGTTTATGGGAGCTGTTTCATCCTGCTGTTGCTGACTCAATCAGCAGATGGCACACATTCCTGTCCAAAGTGGCACATTCCTGGTGGCTCCACATTGTCCGAAGTTTGTGTTTCTCATCCTTCCAGGTGATGGGGTGGATCCCAGTTTACCCTCCGGGGGTTTCTAGTCATCCACTTGACACATTCTTCGGCCGATGGATACTTTCTTTCTAGGCTGGTACCTCCCTAACCATCCATGTATATCAAGCATTCATCAGCATACATTCCATACCTTAACCATATTTTAATTTACTGTCTCCACCATTTTCGGGGTGTGTGCTAATTCATTTGAGACTCCCGGCCCTTTAATCACAGAGGGTGGGGGGGTCTGTCCTAGGAGCCGTTGAATGAAGTGAAAGTTACTTAACAGCTTACAGTGTTTGTTTACATTCTTCAAGAACAAAGTCAGTTAACTTGTTTGTAAGTTTTACATAGTAGTAAAGTATCTTTCACAGGATAGATATAATCAATGGTTTCTTCAGACAGTAGCTTACAAGTTTTAACAGAAGACCCAAGAGATTTTTGTACTTAGTGAAACTGGATTTTAAAGTGTGTGGGACAAATTATGAGGGGGTCACTGTCACTTGGGGGAATCACTGTTAGTACCTTCTTTAATATCCCTACAGTCACTTCGCATATTTGTATCTTAAAAAAATATCTAGCAATATTCAGGAAGGCATCTTTGGCTATGATGTTTTCAGGCTGTTCAGTATATCACTATCAATAAGATTGGTCTCTGTCCAAAGATACAAAGCCTCACATTCAGCACATGCATACAAATGATTTTTCCTCTCAAGATCAGATAAAGTCCAATATTTTTCCTAGCAACAAAAATTTGTGTTGTATGTTTTATTTTAACTTCCTCTTCCATAGCATATGTACTGTATGCTATCCTTCATATCCTATAAAGAATTAATTTCATACCAGGTCGTTGAAGGCTGCTATCAAATCCCTCCCCCTCCCCCATTCTTCTTTTCTAAATAAGCCCAGTTCCCTCAGCCTCAACTCATACGTCATGTGCCCCAGCCCACTAATCATTTTCGTTGCCCTCCACTGGACTCTCTCCAATTTCATTCCATAATGAATTTATTTAATTTAAAAATATAATTCAAAATAACAAATTCTACATCTTATATTAGGCTCACAATTTGTTTAATACTGGTGCTGTAACTGGGGAAAAAAGAGTTAACTACTTCAAGCAACGCCACAACTTATGTGTTCTAATGTGTTATCAATAGGATAAAAAGTAGTGTCGTAAACCTCAGCCGTCCCTTTCTAGGGGGCCCATTGACTGTTCTACTCTGGGGCCCAGAATTGCTGTCAGCGGGCCTGGTGGCCCATGAGGAGGTTGCCATGCTGGGGAGCCATTCTAGTACCTATGGCTGTTCACGTTTGGACAAAGTGTGTATGTAGTGAGGCGGAGTGGCCTCCCACTGAGCTAGTGGGGGAGGGGCCACCGCTAACCCACTACAATGTGTTTGAATGTAAAATTGTTATGGGTGAGTGTAGCGGGGTGGTCACCCACACCTGCCCAGAAGGGCTTAAAACAGCCCTCCGAGAGGGCTGTGGCAGGGGGAAAACCTGGGCTGATTGGGAGAAACAGCCTCAGCTGTGGCCATGCCCCCAAACAGACCCAGCTGGCCCTATAAAGGCCAGGGAAGCCAGGAGCAAACAGTCTCCCTCTGTCTGTAGAGGGAGAAGGGCCTGGCTGCTGCAGGATTAGCAGGAACCTAGATTTGAAGCAGGGCTGGGGAAGGGCCAGAGGAGCTGGGAGCTCCGGCCTGGAAAGCTCCAGGCTGCAGGCCTGCTGACAGGTCTATTAGGTAATGGTGTTGCAGGGAACAGTCCGTGGGTAGGCAGAGGCAGCAGGTCCAAAACCTCCTTTGCCTATGATGAGTGGCGTACACTGCAGTCCACCCCAGTGAGCGGGGGCTAGAGGGAGACAGGCAGTAGCCTAAGACTGAGAAGAAGTGGGGATAGTGGGTGGGGGTTCCCCTGTGAGGGGGAGACCCTGAGACTAACGGGGTTTTGCAAGGGGGGCAGAACCCCAGTGAAGGGGCACCAGGTCCTGGGAGGGACACGGGGGCCAGAGTGAGGTAAGGCGGATCACCAGCCTGCAGAGGGCGCTCCAGAGCTGGGACAAGCTAATTCCCATGGACAACCAGCAGGAGGCACCACAGGGGTGAGTCCGCACGCTTACAGTGAGGTTGAAACGGATGAGTTTAGGGATGTGTTTGGGATGGATGTCAGGGACATCCATCCCAAACACATCCCTAAACTCATCCGTTTCTTGTGGATATTTGAGGCATCCATTGTCTTGTGGATATTTGAGGCAGACCTCTATATGCCATCATTGTGAGGGATGTTGGTATATAGGGAGGTGACATCCATGGCTGCAAGGATGGTCTTCTGAGGGATGTTGTTAATCTTCCAGAGTTTCATGAGGAAGTTAGAAGCTTGTCCTTTGTGTGATGAGTGGTTTGAGGATGGTTTCTATGAGTCCTGATAGTCCTTCAGTAACAGTGCCATGGCCAGATATGATGGGTCTGCCTGGGGTTCCCTTGTTTATGTATCTTAGGAAGTATGTAGAAGGTCCCTGGGGTGGGTTCTTGGGGGATGAGGTTGTACCATTTCTCTTGGAGCTGTTTGGGAAAGGATATGATAATATCCTTAAATCCCTCAGTGAATTGTGGGGTTGAGTAGTCTTTGAGTTCTTTATGGTAAGTGATGTCAGTTTTGTCATTGTCCTCATTGATGTAATCATCATGGTTGAGAACTATGATGGCACCACCTTTGTCTGCTTGTTTGGTGGTTAGATTTCAGGTACTGTATAGATATCCTCTCAGCAGTGGAGAGATTGTGGTAGATGTGGTGATTAAGGACTTCAGTCTGCTTCAGGGGAAAAAAACTATCAATGTAATGATCAAGTGTGCGTTTTTTTTGTCAACAGTGGGGTATCCAGTCAGATGGCGCTTGTTTCTTATGACTGTTAATGGGGACGTGGTAATTGTGGGTGTTGGTGTCATTGTTGGGAAAGAATTTTTTTGAGGCAGAGTTGGTGAAAAGTCTTCTAATTCTCCACATGTCAGTATGGTATTTGGTTCTGTGGTGGGGTAGAAGTTCAGTCCCTTGGGGTGTACAGATAGTTCTGGTTAGGGGTAGTCTTGATGATAAATTGATGTTGGGGTGTCATGTAGTGCCAGGGTTTTTTCCTGAAGGTGGTGTCCTATGTGTTGTGGAGTTGCTGAAGAATAATTCTGGCAGCTAGCAGGCTTCTGTAATAAGGGTGTGACACATGGGAGTGATACGTGGCTAAACTACATTTCTCATCCCCAGTCACATGATGATACAGGTCAGTTTCCCTCTCATGTGGCAAAGGGTAGCCACAGACTGTAGTGCCTACAGTAATAGTGTGTATAGAGACTTTAGCAATAATACTACTTAGCACTTTTCATCCAAAAAATCTCAAGGTGCCTTACAAAGATAGGTAAATATTTAATCCTATTTTATAGATGGGGAAACTGAGACGCAAAGAGATTCAAAGTCTCAAAACAGGTCACTAGCAGAGCTGGAAATAAAACTCAGGTTTCCTGATTGTTAGTACAATATGGTATCGACTGGACAATGCTGCATCCCAGTAAACTACTATTTATGAGGATGCCTAGGTGATCAGCCCTGGGGCTTTGGAAAAAGAAAAGTCTCTTCTTCCTGTTGGACTGAATTGAATTATTTTGCTGTCACTTTGTGATACCAGTTGGACACCAGCTCAGCCACCCCCCAGTACTGTTCTGTTTAACTCCTGTACTCTAAACTGAAAATGTTGGCTATATAGCTGCAACCAAGACCCCTGTAGTTTCTGGTCATGTAAATTATATGGGCCACCCTTTTCCACAATTCATCACCTTCTATCTGCTGCTGCTTCCCAGTCAGGGTGTGTCAGCCCTTTTTGCGTTTGGCCCCATACTCAGTTGGTCTGTGTCAATCCCAACTTCACAAAAGTGGGCCATGTTTCTGATTGATGGAGCCTTCCTTTCTCAAGTCTCTATATACATCTAAAATTTAGCAGCACGACAGCTCAGCTGTTGAACTGTTTCTTTTGCAATCACTCTCAAGGCACCAAGCCAACAAGTGGCCTTACTTGGCAATAGCAGGCATCTCAGCCTCTGTCATGTCTTCATGCTGTTTCACCCTTTTTTATCATTGTCTGCAGGGGTAGCAGGTCACTAGAAGCAACTTGGGCTAAACCACCCCAGACATATGACACCTGCCTGCCAGACACCGTGTAGTGTGCAGTACACCTGGCTGCCACTGGAGACCGCTGGTCCTGCAGCACATAGATTGCAGGCAGCAGAGGGAGGGAGGCACAATGAAGGGTTCTGTACAGAGCCCCCACCCCACCCCCCAGGGGATACAATAACACACTTCTACTTACAATTATTAAAGGCTTAAAGAATATGCTGCTTTATTGTTGGAACTATGTATTTAAAAACCTGGTACAACCCCACAAGATAGGAAGTAAGGTGCAAAGGTGAATCAAGGCTGCATCCCATAATACTCTGAGTGACTCAGTTAACTTCTTAGTAGCCACTTTACTACAAAGGGAATGCAGGCTTCGGAGTGATTATAGTGCAGCATTGCCCCAGAAAGGCAGAAAACAGGAATCACTACAAGTATCTAGCCCTGTAGGCAGCACCCAGAGGAGGCTTCTGTGGGATTCATTCAGATCCTTCCCTCAGAGGGAGGAAATTGTATCCCTCTTCCCTTTTTTCCTGATTCTCCATGTAAAGCAACAAGTAAGGGGTGTTTCTGAGCTGGGGAAGGTGGGGGAGGGGAGCTATTGATGGTGCGCATGTAGGAGGGGGACAAATTCTGAGCGAGAGGGTTTTGTATGTCAGGTGAGGGAGGGTGGAGAGAGTGTCTTAGAGCTGAGGAGGAATCGGGTATGGAGAGGAGAGGTTCTGTGTCTGCATAAATGGGTGTGGATGGGTGGTGCAGGTTAGGTTGGAGGCTCTTGGGGAGGCTCTGAGCCAGGAAAGGGATGGGAAGGCAGATCTGAGTGCAGGTCCAAATGGAGTTGATTGGTGAATTGGTAAAGGCTGTGTGGGCAGGGATGAGGGGGAGACCAGGAGATGACAGGGTCCGAGATGGATTGGTGGGGGGAGAAGTTGGGAATGCTAAAAGGATCACAGGAGAGTAAATACTGTTTTCTCCCACCCTGCCTGTTACTGTAGTTTTCCCAATTTTCATTTTCAAAGGGAGCAGGGGTGAGAGAAAGAAGAGAATGCCCCTCTTGTTTCCCCACTTACCTCCCTTGCACTTCACCAAAATGCTTCCTTGTGACCTTCCCCCTTGCATAGAACCCTAGTTTATTTTGAAAATATGATGAGCCTGCAGGGAAGAGTAGGAGATGTGTGCATTTATGAACATACCAGTGGGGGTAGAAGGGAAGGCAGTTTGCTATCTGCAGTCGCACAATTTATACTGGTGTCCAGTGATCTCTGGTTTTATAATATTTAACTGAGTGAATGACTTACCTTTCCTTTTGGAGCTTTTGCTAATGAGTTGGGCATCTGCATTATCACAGGGTTATGGCTCATCTGTTCCCTTTTGACAAACCCCCAAAACAGCAATCTCTCTTCCCTTCATTTTTTAATTTGTCTGTCTTCCTCTTCAAGTATCTACATGGGGAAGGAGGATAGAGGAAGAGGACTCTTGACTCGGGGAGAGAGAGCCTGCTGCTTGTCACTTTTTTTATGTTCTCATCTTTCAAGATAGATCAGTGTCTTCATGACTTCTTGCTGTCTTCATATTCTCTGCCCCCTCTTTGGGGAGAAGAACCCACACCACAACCTATGGGGTATTTTAGTCTGAGCAGAACTCAACATGAGGTGGCTAGGTGCAATGCAGATTCCGTGGCCATGAGAATCTGCTAAAAACTTAGATAGGCAGAATTGAATTTATAAGCAAGATATCATACTGTTTTGTATCTACCTATGCAAACCAGTCTTTTATGGTTGGTATACTTGTCTTTCGTGACATAATCCTAAAAGGGTGGTTTAACCTTGTACAAATCCAGAAATATCCCAGATAAGGGAGCCAATTATAGTGCACTTAATGAATGGAACATCATGATGGTTAACTTATTTAAATCACCTCCTGGAGTGTAGAAGGAATTAATGGCCCCATTAGTCCAAAAGATATTCTAATTCGGTGTTAAAGGATGAAGCTAGGCATGGCCCTTCAACAGGAGTGAGGTGCTCAGTAAAGAGGAGGCTGAAAAGCTCTTCAGTGAATATATTGATTCCCATATTTCTAGCTCCTTTGTCTAAATTAATTGTGACCCAAGCAAACTCTGCCCTCTGTACGTGCAAGAAATGGAAATCTATTACAAAGGGCCGTCTTACTCTGCAGCAAGCTGGAGCCTAATTCTGTGACATGATCCCTGGGACTCTGGTGTGGCAGCTTCATTTAGATTAAAAAAGAAAGAGCAAGTGAGTAGTAAAAGTGAGTACATCTCTACCCCGATATAACACGAATTTGGATAGAACACGGTAAGGCAGCGCTCCGGGGGCGGGGCTGTGCGCTTCGGCGGATCAAAGCAAGTTTCACCTATAACGCGGTAAGATTTTTTTGGCTCCCAAGGACAGCGTTATATCAGGGTAGAGGTGTAGTATGATCACTATAGTGTTCTCCGAGTTGGTTGTTTTTATATTAAATTCTGTATATTTGTATGCTGTCCCAACACTTTGTTTTCAGTACCGGTATGTTCCAATTTTTGTATTGACAACACATTACTGCATGGTAGAAGATGTTTTGGTGAGAAGCTGAAGCGTAGGAAACAGCTGAGCCTCTTGGAACATTGGAGGGTGTGGAAAGTAGTTTGAGAGTCTGGTAGAAGCTCCAGATTATCCTGTTCTTTCTGCTAAAATGATCAGGAGTGAAATCGTTAACAATAGTGATGTTTAAATGGTCATCAATATGTTTTCAGAGTCAACTCACAGAGATGAGCGTTGGCACTTTTCAACACAATCGTTTAGGCTGTCTGAGGACTCAGAATGAAAACGCTATCTGTTAACCTTAAAATTTAGTGTCATCTACATAACAGTGAAGGCAAGAAACAGCTTTTTTCCAAATGAAACATAGATATACTTAGCTAGAGTATAGCTTGCAAGGAATCAACTCCATGGCAAATTCTGTGGCAGGAGAATCACAGTATATAATAACCCTATCACTTGTGCTCACAGCTGACAATTTTTAACAAATGTATGTGTCTCTGCATGCAAAATTGGACACACAAGTAGACCCCATACAAATCAAGCCTTATATAACAGGGCCAACATTTTAAAAGTATTTAGGCATCTAATAGGATTTTTTTATAATCATCTAGGTGCCTCAAACCCATTGATTTGAGTGGAGGTTACGCACCAGGATGCTCTTTAAAAATCCCACTGGATACCAAAATGCCTTTAAAAATCTGGTACAAAAGTACAGGTGGTTAAAATCCCCTTTCCTCCACAGACCACAATAGGCTTTCCAATGGATAATTTTTATGTATTCAATCAATATCTACCTCTCATCTGAGAACAAATAACACTTTTTATTTGGTAAACTAGTTAAGATTGATGTTCTTTTCTTTGGAATAGTGAAATTAATGTTTTCAAAGATCAGAATTATCAAGTGTGATCTATATATCTGTCAAAGTTGGTATTTTTTTCATTCTTTGTTGTTTTCACTTGATGTTAAGCCTTCAATGAATATCATGATCACCTATTTAAGATTTAGTCACAATGAAGAGGATTTATGTTATTCCTTTAGTATCTTGGAACTTGAAACTGAGTTCTTTTCCTTGCTATTTAATACTGATACTTCTGAACTCTGTTAAGTGCAGACGTTCATTTTTTTTAACCTATTATTTCTTTCTGAAGGCATCTTTTCTCTCTGGTTAGTTCTGCTCAGTTCTTGTTAGCTGAAAGGTTTCTTTGATCCATGTCCATTTGGCATATTTGATTTAATGAAAAATCAAAAAAAGTCTCCTGATCTCCTGATAACCTAGTAAAATTAGGTTGTACCTGGCTTGGGGAAACTGGGGCTGGGGGGAAATAGCTCCATCTCTACACTCATAATAAAGCTATGAGAGATGCTAACTTCTCAATAACTTCTTGCAAATCCATGCTGATTATTTTTTTTTGTATTGCAGTAACATGAAATTTTCAGTCATCTCCACTGGAGGTCCACCAAGTTTCATATCATCCTGACCTGTCCCAATTATGTCAATGATAAGGAAAGAGGGAAGGTATTGGTCAGACCTCTGATTCTTTACTACATGTTCTTCAAATGTCCACGTGCATTTCTAACCCAGAAGATGCATATGTAGTGAATGCTGGGTTGGTTTGTTGTTTGAGTGTAGTTTTGACAGCCCTGCTGGTAGAAATATTCTGTTTATCCATAGAACACATGAAGCACACATTGGGCCAGCACAAGTTTCTCTTTGCTTTGCATTGCATGTGCATCTTTCCTGTTCTGGAGGGCCCTCCAATGGGATAAGACTATAGTTAACTATTTTCCTATTCAGTCTTTGGCCTCTCTGCATAGACCATTAGTTGTAATGGTATGATTCCTGCCTACTGGGAACCACTTTCTTTGATATTTGAACAGCAGTCTGAGGACAATTACTTTTACCAGCACTGACCTGAGTTGAATTTGAACTCAGAATTGTGGGGAGTTTGTATAGCACTGTGGTGGGGTGTGCATACCCCACATTGGAGCAGGAAAACAAAAGGTTAATTACCTATGGAGAAAGCCACGTACCATCCCCGCCCCATAGAACCAGCCTTACTTGATGGTTAAGGCAAAAAACCTTTCACTCTTCCCCAGGGGGAAGAGTATTGGAACAGTAAGGGGATACTAAAGAAAAGAAAAATGAACCTTTACTCCCAGGGAGAACAGAGAGAGGAGCCTGTCAGAGCCAAAGCTTGGAGAGCCTGAGAATTAGCCTGCTTCCTGAAATCTGTCAGACAAGGCCTGCAGATGGGACAGCTTAATTCCTTGTTTTGTATTTTGTGACTGATTTAAGAGTCTGTTCAGGAAAAGGCCTTGGGTCAGTGCAGCATATTCCCTGTGAAACAGGCAAGATCCTTAAAGGGACAAATTTCAGAGTAGCAGCCGTGTTAGTCTGTATCTGCAAAAAGAACAGGAGTACTTGTGGCACCTTAGAGACTAACAAATTTATTAGAGCATAAGCAAATCTGACATCAGGAATCATAATACTCATAAACCAGTGGGAGAACACTTTAACCTGTCTGGTCATTCAATGACAGACCTGCGGGTGGCTATCTTACAACAGAAAAACTTCAAAAACAGACTCCAATGAGAGACTGCTGAGCTGGAATTGATATGCAAACTAGATACAATCAATTTAGGATTGAATAAGGACTGGGAATGGCTGAGCCATTACAAACATTGAATCTATCTCCCCTTGTAAGTATTCTCACACTTCTTATCAAACTGTCTGTACTGGGCTATCTTCATTATCACTTCAAAAGGGTTTTTTTCACTTACTTAATTGGCCTCTCAGAGTTGGTAAGACAACTCCCACCTGTTCATGCTCTCTGTATGTGTGTAGCCCATGAAAGCTTATGCTCTAATAAATTTGTTAGTCTCTAAGGTGCCACAAGTTCTTGTTTTAAAGGGACAAAGGCACTGTATTCATTTACACACTTTTCCCTTATTTTGAAGCCTGATGTTACTGCCCCAAGTTAACCTTGCATAAGCACCTCTACAAATCCCTTGAGCTATCCAGTATCTGCTTGGGTCTAAGACTACATGAAAAAGTCAGACTGCAGTTACCCACTCAAATTTAAAAAATGCTTTAAAGTTCTATTTCAACTTCTGTCAGGGTTCCCTCCCCACTCTGAACTTTAGGGTACAGATGTGGGAACCTGCATGAAGACCCCCTAAGCTTATTTCTACCAGTTTAGGTTAAAAACTCCCCAAGGCACAATTTCTCTCTTATACCTTGGATTAAGTAACGCTGCCACCACCAAGTGATTTAAACAAACATTTAGGGAGGGCCACTTGGAGCCCTACCTTCCCCAAATATCCCCCCAAACCCCTTTTCCTGGGCAGGCTTGAGAATAATCCCCCAAGCCTCTACACCCCCTTTCCTGGGAGGCTTGAGAATAATATCCTCACCAATTGGTACAGGTGAACACAGACCCAAACCCTTGGATCTTAAAACAATGAAAAATCAATCAGGTTCTTAAAAGAAGAATTTTAATTAAGGAAAAGGTAAAAGAATTACCTCTGTAAAATCAGGATGGTAAGTACTTTACAGAATACCAAAAGACTCAAGAACACAGAGGATCTCCCCTCTAGGTAAAACCTTAAAGTTACAAAACCAGGCATAAACATCCCTCTTACACAAAGGAAAATACAAGCCAAAATAAAAGTAAACTAATGCATTTCCTTGCTGAATACTTACTAACTCTATAGGAGTTGGATTGCTTGCTTCCTTTATCTGACTCCCGCAAGCACACAGAACAGACAGACAAAGCCTTCCCTCTCCCCCGCGCGGCCCCCCCTGATTTGAAAGTATCTTGTCCCCTTATTGGTCCTTTTGGTCAGGTGCCAGCCAGGTTACTTGAGCTTCTTCACTCTTTACAGGTAAGAGGATTTTGTGCCTCTGGCCAGGAGGGACCCCATAGCACTGTATACAGAAAGGTGGTCACCCTTCCCTTTATATTCATGACAGCTTCCTATCCAGTAAAGTTGGATAGCATTTAAGTCTGAGTCAATAATTCTTATTTGCTCAAGCAATTTCTTCCATGAGAATGTTCCCTTGTCCAGTGTATATGATCTAGCTGTTCTTTTTCTGTTTTTGTGGCTCCAGTGGTTACTAATAAGCCTTTTATCCAGTGGTGCACAAGGTAGTAAATTGCTTTTAACAAATATTGATACATTTCACACTTATCTTTATTGACTTTCTGGAGTAAGTCATATGTAACTGTTGTCAGGAATCTGATTCTGGGAATTTGTTTGTTTTAAAGTAAGCTTAAAATATGGAGTACTCCAACAATGAGACAGTTTAACTGTGAGAACTGGAAAGTAACCTCATCTGTTAGTAATAGGTTTAAACCTATTTGAAGCAGGTCAGTCTGAAACATTACTAATCTGTACAATTACTAAACTGTGTCAACCCCTTTGAGTAATTTGCATTAGAGATTTTTCTAAATAGTGTTGTCAACTCTTGGTGAGTTATCATGAGTCTTAACAATATTTAGTGTTTCTAGCCATCCTGGTTGCAGAGAAAAGCCTGAAAATGTGAACTGTAGAGGCTCAAAAATCAGACTCATGGTTTTGTGGGGGACCTGACTAATGAGTTGTGAACACTTGAGGTTTGGCAATGCTTGATGCCCAGGCAGGTGCTCTAATGGTCTAATCTGAAGCCTATTAAAGTCAGTGGAAACACTCCCTTTTATTTAGGGGACTTTCAGTCAGGCTTATTATGCCTTATTAACCTAATTCCTGCCCTGGGAAGGTGTGATGCCTGAAGGTATAGCATAGTTTTAGTTAAGCCACATCATCTTTCTTCTGATTCCTTTCTTTCTCCCGCCACCACTCGTCAAATGTGACTACAAGTGGTCAGCATTTCAGTTCTATGTCTTGTCTAAAACAGAGCCAACCTACTGTCATGTGAGCAGTAGGCATTCAACACTGACTGTGGGAAGAGCACCATATATTGAATCACACCCTTGCTGGTTCCTCCAGCACCTGCTTCTTCTGGGGAAATGGTCATCTTTTGAAAAGTATGTTCTCAACTCAGTACGCTGTTGCCATTAAACATTCATTACATTTACAAGAAGAGGAGAAGATTAGTGTTTCCCAAATTAACACTTGGCTGATTGTGATGACAGCTTGGAAGTCTGTGGGTTTTTTGTTTGTTTGTTTGTTTTTGTTTTTTTGAGCAGTGAAGGAAGGAGGGTAAAGACACAAGTGAAATTGTCCCCTCTAATATGGTTCTGAAATATTCAATAACTCCTCAGCCAGCCATGCAACACAATTTTTCCCTTATTCAAAACAACTTTGTGTGGTTTACTAAATAATTTGTGATCTACATTGGTCCATAGCTTCAAGGATTGTGCCTGGCCCCTCTCACCCCTAGGAAATTCATGAATAATTAAGGACCAGACTTGCTCCTATTTAAATTGATGCCAAAATTCCCATTGATTACAGTGGAGCAGGAGCAGTTCTCTTATCATTCAACCCTGCTGACCAGTGAGGAAAATCAACTTGCTCCTAAGGCCAAAACTGCACTAATAGTTCCTTTTTTTTTTTTTTTTTTTTTTTAGGAAATAGCAATAGATAAATTTAAAGTTGCAATTCTGTATTTCCAAATTGTTGGCTGAAACAATAGGAATAAGGTACAGTTTGTTTGCCTATTCCTGAAGGTTTCATGGAGGGCAAATCATAAATATCTAATGTTTCTACTTTGAATGGCATCATAAAAGAAATTTAGATAAACAGTGAAACATAAATCAGAAGTGCTGCCAAAAACTGATGCAGTGATTTAGAAAAAAATGCCAGACTACTAATCAAGAACACTCTCGTTTGTTCCCTGGAAATAAAGAAGAAAATAACCATTTGATATCTTCAGCAATACAAGCATTGATTGATTGCATCCCATAATGTTTTCTTATGTATCCTCTAGAATACCACATGAATCACTGGTTCATCTGTTTTAAATGGTGGTTTTAGTTATTCTAAATTATTTATATTGACTGTTGAACAAAGGAAAGCAGAACCTGAATACTGTGCTTAAGTACCTCGCTGAATTAGGGCCAGGTGTTCTCGCTCAAAGCACCAGGACTTCTGCCTGCAGACCTGCAAAATATTTCTCTCAGACTTCAAAGTAACTTCAATAAATCCATGTTTTCCAGATTCAGAATAGTGCATAGATTGTAAGATCATGACCTCTGTACTATGTGCAGGAAGAATTTGTCAACATAATACAAAACTTCAGGAAGGAAATGGCATAGTTCTATTGGTCTTTGTCATCCATTTGCTAACTTAACCTGTGAAGCTTCTCTTCTGCGGGTTGCACTTTGGATAAATATTTAAACAGTCCTTGGGTAGGAGAGTGACTGACTCCATAACCTAGTGGTTAGGATACGCACATTAAAGACTCTGGGTCTGGTCCAGTCCCCTTACTCCAATCACTTCCATTATTTATCCACCATGGAACAGCTTCAACAGGAGAAATTGAGGGAGTCCCACATAACAATATCCACTAACTCAGTGGTTAAACATTAGAGCATTCTCCTGAGCGGTGGAAGGGCCCTTTTTCCCCTCTGTCTTCGGTGGGGGAGAGAGAATTGAACCTGGGTTTTCTATATCCTAGGCATGTGCTCCAAACCACTGGGCTAAGACTTATAAGGTGAGGGCTGCTCACATCCCCACCATCTTTCCCTTCCTGCTCCCCAGTTTTGCAAGGGACCTGATCAGGTAGGCAGTCTCTTGAGCACACCTACTGGTTCTGGCTCAACACACAACTTAGGCAGTCAAATGCCCATCTTCCCTGGTTTTGTGACTTGCTCTGGGGGCAAAAACATCCAAATGCCTAGAGGGAGGCAGCAGGGCATGTGCCTAGAGGCTGAATCATCGGCACATATGGAACTTTCACTGCAAAAATTTAGATGCCAAATGAATTTTGGTGGGAGTTTTGTCAATTTCAGTGGAGCCAAAACTGGGACTTAGGCACCAAAGTCTACGGGTCAGGGCTTCGGTTCCTACACATAGGCTGTTGTTTTGATGAACATACTGTGAATCTGTAATTAAAACTCAAATCCAATGAATTTCACATGGTTTCATATTTCTCTACAAATAGTTTTGTTTGATTTTTATATTTAATCTAACTTGAATGGAAGGCTGCAACCACATTAACAAGCCAAGAATCACAAGTACACAGGAGTAGAAAATTAAGGTCACCTGGTGTAAAAACTGTGCATGGCATACACTGAAGCAGGCAGTCACTCACACCTCACTGAAAGCTGGCAAACCTTTGCTTGTTTGGTTCATGATGGCAAACTTCAAGTGGTTCAGAATGTAGGTGCAGTTCAGATGGCACCTAAATGTTTAGGTGATTACCAGTATCTGAACATCTTGGCTCTACACAACCAGGTGGAAAAATCTCCTATCAGGGGAGATTTTTCAACACTTTTGTAGCTTTTCCCATCATGCACCCAGAAATGCAGAATTGGGAGGAAAAGAAAGGGAGAGAATTAGCCAAACCTCTTCAGACTTCAAAAATGGTTTATGGCTGGGTTTTGTTCAGAGCTTCTTGTGGATTCTTCTTCTTTCAGGAGCAGTTCATCCTTCCTTAACTCCCCGTGCTTTACAGTTACATGAGAAGCATGGAAGAAGAAAGGTTTCAAAATAGAATCAGGAACACACTTAGATGCTGGATTATGTTATAACTCTGCTAGAAAATGCACTTTTCTGAGCATCAGCCAGCACAGTGTTGATAATTACTGTATTTTACGAAAGGTAACAATATATCTCATTAAAGCATCTGTGATTAAATGCTTTTGTTATGCCCTTTTCTTACAACTGGGGGAGATCAGGCATACAGGTTATGCAATAAGGTCACATAGGGAATCCATGTCGGAATCAGGAGTTCAGGGCTCACTGTGCTTAGACCATTAGCCCACATCACTGTGGTGGAAAGTAGAGCACTAAATCTAAATATATGTTAGCATCAGTTTAAATTGCAAATTCCTCTTGCATTTTTAAGCTGCCCTACTGAAATGCACTCATGGCAATTATTTCTGAAACAATTTTGCTAAATTTTATACATTATTACTGTAATATGGAATCATATTCTGGTTTTATGTATGGACATCTTTTGATGTGTTAAGCTTTTTCTGTATATTTGTTATTCATGGAATCATAGTTAGAAATGGGGGGGAAAAAACTCATTAGATCATCCACTCCCATCACAGGAAAAGCCAAATAAAGCAAACACAAACTACCTGTATAGAAACAGCCAATGAAAATGATTGTTATAATTATAATTCTGCATTTCTCAATGAAAGTGTCTTCTCAGAGGCTATATGCGACACACAGTAGCTGTTGTGGTGGTTTCAGAGCCGTGCTGGAGAGGGAGTTCAGAGGTTCATGTGATCACCTTGTTAAAATCCTACCACCACCTTATAGGTGGGATTTGGGTGACTTGCCAACTTCTGATGGAATCCACCCCTGTGATGTCCTGCCCCTTTAAATATTTGAACATTCTTCCCCCCTCCCCAGTAAAAAGCCTCAATTTTGTGTTGGTTTTAGTTTTGCAGCCAGATCAATAAACATCACTTCCACAGCAGCTAGGTGTACTTAAATGAGCTCCTCTGTGTCTGTATCTCTTTCTCTGCTAGGCCAAATATAATAACCCCCACTCTAGAGATGACTTAACTATCCTTACCAGAAATGACACATCCCTAGGGCTCATTAAAATACCTCTGAAGACTATTTTTTTGCTTTTGATACAGATTAGATTGCAGGATTTTGCAGAAAAAAATCATGGGGAAGGATATCTCCAGGCACCCCTGCAAGGACTTTGTCTTCAATTCCACTCCCAGTTGAGTACATTATCAACATACTGGGCTAAATTCTGCTCCTAGTCACAGCTGTGTAAAATCAGAGCAACACCACTGGTGTCACAAGAACTACTGCAGATTTTACATGGGTGTCAATGCAGAATTATGTAGTATAGTTAAAGAACAAAGTATAGCTTTCTAGAGCAAGTCCACTTAATACAAGCTTGTTTGCGAAGTGGTTCTGTCTTCCTGATAGGTTATTGTTATGATTATTTTTGTTGAGAAAAATGAATAATCTTCTTAATTCTTCACTTATCCTGTCTAGGAGCTCATGCATCCCAAAGTACAGAAGGTTTATCACAAGCTATTGTAAGAATTGGGGTAGACTTTTGTAGTGGCAAAATAGTATCTCCTTACTCTCACGGTTTAGAGAAGTGAGAGGTTATAGAACTTTCAACTCCAGGTTGCCAATCTGAATTCAGACAGGTTGTAATGACAAAGCTCTTTGGTGGTATATGAGTTTTTGACTCTCTCCAGTTTCCAAAGAACAGGAATCCCTTCCACCCCCAGTTAGTATACTGTTTGACATTTTCAGGATAGTGACCTAGAGACAAAGGAGCATGGAGACTGAGAGTCTGATTCTTCTCCAATTTATACTCGTGTAAATTGGAAGTAACTCCATTAAAGTCAATAGAGTGACACCTACAAAAAACTTAGTGAGATCAGAATCATGCCCTCAATACTACTGTTGTGTCATCCCTTGTCCCCTTACTATAACATCCCTCCCCCATTCAGCTGGGAATTGAGGCACATTGGCAGGATTGCATGAGAGTCTCATAATGTCAGTACCCAGGCAGTACATATTCTGAGACTAAATACAAGGCTTCATCTTCTAGGGCTGTCGGTCTAGCACCTTCCAACAGCACAAAGGAGAGACAAAAAATTAAAAATAACAAAGAGCGGCTGCCACGCCGGAAGCTTTCTAATAGAAACAATATTGAAAGTCCTGTAGAAATTAGCATTTCTTGGTTTTGCTGGATACAGTACAATGCATTTGTAATCTCCCTATTATAATGTTGTTGCCTTAATGTTTTCCCATAATTTGTTTCATGTGTGAGATCAACCATAAACATGGATTGTATTTTGTTAAGCATTAGCTTAAGTAGTGTTCAGTACCAGGTCACTGAATAGCAATTCAATTCCACTTGCATATTTCCTTTCCCACATGGAACACACATTTAGTTAAAATGTTTGAAAGATTTTTTTTTTGTACTTTAAATCATTTGAGTCCTGACCAGTTCTTTGATGTTTAAATCTGATCATGGTGACACTGAATTAGAGCATTAGCTAGCAGCACAGAATAGTGTCACTAGACATCTGGTTGGCTCTGAAGAACATTATTACTGTATAGAATCTGTCTTCTGTAGGTCATCGCTTCAAATCTTAACTCAGATGTCATTTCAGAGTAGGGTAACATCTAAAGTATGTTTGCTTGCTTGTCCTTTTTAAAATATATTGGTGGTCTCAGGCCAATTCCTAATGGATAGGTATCGATGCCATAATTCACATGCTTGACAAAAATTTTAACAGAGAGCAAGGTTTACATGGGCACCATGGAGAATGAACTTCTGTTCCTTTCTTTGCTGTCTAATATATTTTTACATGCACTAATTTCAATTTTAAAGAATAAAACAATCCTTCTGAACCAGTCCTGTCAGAGAACATGCAACATGCAGATCCATTGATCTGAGAACTATGAAGCCCATTGAGAGCAGTAGCCTGTAGGGCTTGGCTTCCCACTGATTACAGTGATCAGTCCTCAGCAAAGCCAAACTCCTGTAGAGAACATAAATGCTAAGCATGATCGAAAGCAGGAGAAAAAAGAGGGGAAAGTCAGTAAAACAAGAGCAGTTGGAATAAAACTAAAAATCAGAAAGCTAGGAGTAGTATCAGTAATGTTGAACCAATAAAAGAAAGTCTCTAACAAAAGATAACTTTTATAGCTAGTTATTCTTTTTAGTTAAGCTGTTCCAAAAGAAAAATTAGGATTCAATGACATGCCATAGCAAAATGATACATCTTTGATATAGAGACAATAGGTCTTTTCAAGAGGAATGCTTTCAAAGGGGTATTGAGTGTTCTCTACGTAAGAGAGGCTGGAAATCCCATTTGTTGTTGTTCCATTTATCCTTGTGAATAGTAGTATGTTATATAATTTGCACATATAAAACACATTCCTCTTCAAATTTAGTCCTGTCTCACAGATTTTCTGTGGACAAACTTAATTAATACATTTGTAAAAAAGTTATTTGTAAGCACCAAATACCTTTGTCAAATGTCAGCTGCTAATGTTGGCTTTGAGTAATTAGTATCCATTATTCATAGTACTGTAAGTTGTTGGTCCTTAAGTAGTCACAATTAAAGTATTTGCACTATTTTGAAAGAATGTGCTAGTTTGAGAGACTCTTCCTACACAACCTAAAGAACTTGCTCCAGGAAGCAACTGAGATAAAAGAAGATCCATATTTAGCACTATTCACACAGAGCAATACCACTGCAATATAATAAGTCTCTGGAAGAACTTCTATATAACAGATACTCTCTTGCCAAGTTATAACCAAGGGTGATAAACAGGGCTGTGATCTTGGCACAGAGCTTGAACTAGCCAAAACCAATTTTTTAAAAAAATTATAGCTGGAACAAATTATAGCTTTGCACAGTTGAAAATCAAAGACATAGAATTTGGCAAGATAGCTAATGGCCAGAACAAACTACAGTGATTTAAGAAAACATTAGCTTGTTTGTGTTCTATAATCACAGTGGAAACAACTCACAAAGTAACCATAAATATCTTCTAAAAAGAATATGACTGAGAGGAAATTAGCAAGTACCAGAAAAAAGTGAAGTAAGAGCAGATAGACCAGAAAAAAAAAATTCATGGATTGATCCACTTTTAGACTGTAAAAGTGACTGAATAGAATTGTTAGACGTTTAACCTTTCAGTTCAACTGCAAAACGGAGACCAGTTGATATGCAATAAAATAAAATCATTGTATTTGTTAAAAGTCCATGCAATCGGTGGGAGGGGAGGAAAGTAGAGTTGTGTGATAAGGCTGGAATTTTCAAAAGCGAGTCAAACACCCAACTCCCTCATGATTTTTTTGAAAATCCCAGCCTAAAGCCTAGGCTTCAGCTGGAAGAGCAGGAAGTTGAAAGTTGTTGCACATCCTGTATGACGCCTATCAAGGCTGTATCCCCACTTTGAACTTTAGGGTACAAATGTAGGGGCCTGCATGAGGACTCCTAAGCTTAACTACCAGCTTAGCTTTGGTCCGCTGCCACCATCTCAAGAATTCCCTCCCTGGGAAGCCTTGAGAAACCTTTCACCAATTCCCTGGTGAACACAGATCCAAACCCCCTTAGATCTTAAAACAAGGAGAAATTAACCATCCCCCCTCCTTCCTCCCACCCTCCTTTCACCAACTCCTGGTGAATACAGATCCAAACCCCCTTGGATCTTAAAACAAGGAGAAATCAATCTGGTTCTTAAAAAAGAAGGTTTTTAATTAAAGAAAAAGGTAAAAATCATCTCTGTAAAATCAGTATGGAAAATAGCTTTACAGGGTAATCAAACTTAAAGAGCTCAGAGGACTCCCCTCTGTCTTAGGTTCAAAGTACAGCAAAACAAAGATAAACACTCTGGTAAAAGGTACATTTACAAGTTGAGAAAACAAAGTAAATCTAAGATGCCTTGCCTGTCTTTTTACTTACAAGTTTGAAATAGGAGAGACTTGTTTAGAAAGATGGGGAGAACCTGGATTGATGTCTGGTCCCTCTCAGTCCC
>NW_020664530.1:11367735-11387371 GCF_002925995.2 Terrapene triunguis
TATATATATATATATATATATATATATATATATATATATATATATTTAACAACATTATAAATGCTGGAAGCAAAGCGGGGGGTTTGGGGTGGAGGTTGACAGCTCGCGACCCCCTGAGGGTTCCCGACCCCCAGTTTGAGAATCCCTGCCCTAGTGGAAGAGAAACTACCTCAAAATATAATTTCCTCTCTTGGCCCTTAGGCTGAAAAGCTTGGCCACCACTGTTCTAAGAATTATACATCCAATCCATAAACAGAAGTGCCACATTATTCATATGTCCATTACAGTTTAACCAACAAGAATATCCAATTTCAGCTATGAAATATTCACAAGGATCTTTATTATGAATGAACTACAGAACAAGTATATTTTCAGAATGTATTCAGGGAATCCATTTTGAATAGTGAATGAATACAAAAAAATCATAAGATGCTTTCAGAGTGGATTGATTTAAATTGACATTTAAATCACCAATTTTAATCATGATTTAAACTAGCAAGCAGAAAACATTCATGTTTTAGCATTTTTTTACTATTTTGTTATTTTCCTAAAGAAAGGTTGATTCTCATTGATTGGTGATGACTAAAATATGTTTGCAACTAAATGTAGCCTTGACACTAAATTTAGTGCTTATTGCTAACCAACAGGATACACTGTACCTATAAATACTTATTTAAGAAATTATATAGCTGAACTTACATTCATTCATGTTCTTAATTTTTTACAATTTTTATGATAGAAAATGTTGAATGATGCATTTCTTATTTATAAGATGTTTTACTTGTGATTTGTGTCAAGTTCTAATTGGACAGAAATTCAAATGCAAATAAAAAAATGCACATAAACCATATTTATTTTTTTAAAAAATTAAATAAAACCACCTTAACTGGGCTGGTTAAGGGGACAAAACATTTATCAAAACATGTTATACTTAATAACTCAGTTTTAAATGTAAAGGATGTATCTGTAGTTACTGAACTGAACTGGTTGTTTCTGGCCCCATGTCCTTCAAGAGTTTAGAACCAGCAGATCTCATCTTCTAACACTAGTTTTATGCATCGATTGGAAGAGTAAAAAAAACCTTCCTGCTTTTTCAACACTCACATGGTTCCTTAACTTTGAATGAACCAGTTATTGAACTGAACTAGTTGAATAAACTGAAATGAAGAAAATATTCTCTCTGCACCTGTAGAAGAGGCTACGGCTGTCTAAAAGCTCATTTAGCACATCAAAAAATTCTAATTCCAGGTGCTTAGCCAGTGACTTCTGCCAGTTCAGTAGCTTGACTTTCTTTAAAACTTGGTAGCAAACATACCGTTTAATGTTATTTTTATATGTAATAGATCAAAATTGAGTTAGGCTTTAACATAGGTTGTTGATTTTCAAGTTTAATTTTAAATAGATTTTTTAAAAAGCTATTTAATGTACATTTTAAAAATCAGATTTTTTAAATCAATTTAGTCACCCTGGATGCCTGTAGTTAAACTGATCATTTTAACGGTCAATCTTGACTTTTAAGAATGTTTCAAAAAGGAGAACCTAGAAACTTTACATATCTCCATCTCTTTAAGTACAAGTAATAAGGCAAGACAAAGAACGCACACACAAAATCAGTCACCATCTTTGGAAATAAATATAAACTCTGCCTATAAAACCAGAGATACTAGTTCATTTATTTCTCCAAAGGATGTGCTTCTTCACTCTTTTTCAACTGATACACTAAAATCTGTTTCAATTTACAGGGCTCTGGTGGTGGCATATGTCTCCATGTTTTCATCTGATAAGACTGCTCTGTTATCATGCATTACATCAGCTGTGCTCTTGGCAGCATACTTTGGGGTATTCACTTCTACTGTAAGTAGACAGCTCAGATTAAAGGGAAGCTACTACATGTGAGTGAGCAGTAATCAAATCCTTCATGTGCCCTTAATGGGGGAAAAATGAGGTTTTTTTAAGTCAGCTTTAGGTTGGAGGAGATGAAAAGGGAGTGAAAAACATCTGCACTGTCTAAAATTTCAAGTTGGCAGTGCTAGAAGCTTCATGAGGGGGTGGAAAAACATAGTTAGTATTACATAAAAATGATACTGCTATTGTAAAACTATATAGCACTTTTCATCTGAAGGTCCCTGACCATTTTATAATAATTAATTAAGGCTCAAAGCATTCCCATGAAGCAGGATGTGCAACCTGAATTACACCTTTCCAAAATGACCTGAATTTTGGTCTCTCTTTGTGGGATCCAAAGGTTAGTTGGAAAAGATGTGGGTCCCAAATATTCAAAGTGATCTACAGTACACATACTTTTATTAAACCAGAGCAATTTATCCCTACTGTGATCTTCCCACCAAGATGTCTGCTACCAGTAAGGGGAGGAAACAGATTACAGGTAGCGAATTATGGAGCTGTAGCTCACCCCCTCTGCCCAGCTTGGCTGTGGGGCAGGTTTCGCCAATATCCTTCATACACAGTTCCACATGATGCAAATGCAAAGATCTAGATTGTTTTTTTCTATTGATTCTTCAAGTGCGTCCAGTGTTTTCAGTTACATCTCTATCCCGGGGGGAGGGATAGCTCAGTGGTTTGAGCGTTGGCCTGCTAAACCCAGGGTTGTGAGTTCAATCCTTGAGGGGGCCATTTGGGGATTGATCCTGCTTTGAGCAGGGGGTTGGACTAGATGATCTCCAGAGGTCCCTTCCAACCCTAATAATCTATGATAAGAGGAGTTTCTTTCTTCAATCTGTCATTCAGGACCACAAATACTTTTCTGGATACTTATGCATCTTTATGAATACAGTCGGCAAGGTTCTGTTTTCACTTATACCTCCATAAATCTAGTCAGTGAAGTTATTTCAGATTACCCTCTGTGATACCATGTCAAACTCTGGTTCAGTGAGCCTCTAACTGTACATTGATGGTATCAAAATATTCATGGTCTGTGAGTGAGTATCAGAAACAATTGAAAGTGTCTGTGATATTTACATCAGTTCAAGTTGTTCATAAGGCCACTTTCCTACTGCTGCTCACTAATTGGGTTTGCTGCTGTCACATATAGCAAAAAACATGTTTAAAATGCTTCCAAGATCCCTTCATTCTGCTCCAGAACCTTAATTCTGGTGATGATTTTGAATAATCCATTCTTACAACTTGCTTTGCAGGCATCTGTATTTCCACATGCTAATGTTGTGCTGCTGCATCTCCTTATCCAATCAGGGTTAGCATAGAAACAAAAATGTAAGCATGTTTTTCTTTATAAGGTACTTTTAAATGAACAATTTTACATAGAATAAATGCACAATTCAAAATAGTGAAAACACAAGCCTATTTTCTCTCTATTTGCTGTTTGCTGCCTAGACCGATGCAATTAACTTTGAAATTGCAAATGATGCAAAAATTGGGGGAGTGGTAAATAGCAAAGACCGGTCACTAATACAGAGCAATCTGGATCACTTGGTAAGCTGGGCGCAAGCAAAATGAATTTTAATGCAGCTAAATGTAAATGTATGCATCTAGGAACAAACAATGTAGGTCATACTTACTGCTTCCCAGGATAGAATCCTCATCATGTGACTCTGAGAAAGATTTGGGTGTTGTGGTGGATAGTCATCTGAACATGAGCTCCCAGCGTGATGCTGCAGCCAAAAGGGTCAATGCAATCCTTGGATGCATAAACAGAGGGATCTCGAATAGGAGTAGATGGGTTATTTTACCTCTTTATTTGGTACTGATGCAACCGCTGCTAGAATCTTGTGTCCGGTTTTGGTGTCCACAATTCCAGAAAGATGTTGAAAAATTGGAGAGGGTTCAGAGAAGAGCCATGAGCATGACTCAAGGAGCTCAATCTAATTTAACAAAGAGAAGGTGAAGAGGTAACTTGATTAATCTGTAAGTATCTACATGAGGAACAAATATTTGATAACAGGCTCTTTAATCTAGTGGAGTCAGAAAAAATTGAGTGTCTGTGACCCTCATACCAGCTCAAGCTGTTAAGGCAACTTTCCTGCTACTACTCCTCACAAATTCTGGGATTTGTTGTTGTCACATATAGCAAAAAAACTATTTTTTTAAAACGCTTCCAATATCCTTCTGCCCACAAACCTTAATTCTCGTGATGATTTTGAGTAGTCCGTTCTTACGACTTGCATTACGTCTAGGGCAGGCATCTGGAAGAGTGTTGGCAGTTTGTCAGAGCTACTGTCTAGCAAATTGGTAGCTTGAAGCACTCATCCATTTTACTTACAAGATGAGTTATTCTAATTGTGCTGCTCTCAAATCCTGATAAGTTGTTCTGTGCCTTTCTGGAAGGAGGATGACGACTTGGGTACAAACCTCCATTCTTTGCACACCGAAAACTCCCATTGATTTTGGAGCATGGTTTGTGTGTGTAATGCAGGCTTCTGGCTCTTGCTCAATAAACTATTTAGTTTTAAAAAACCTGCATTAAAAATAAAAGGCCAAGTTCTGCTCTGATTGACAATAGTGACAGTGTAACTCTGGAATAACTTCAGTGAAAGCAGAATAAGGTCCAAACCATTGCTATCTATCTGAGTTCCTATATTGGTGCCATAGAATCAGACTCTCTCTCAAGTGTAGGAAGGACAATCTCTTTCCTGCCAGCAAAAAGGGTAGGTTTTATGGTTCCATTTTTCAATTATTATTGCATTCGAAGAGTTGGTGTGAGCCAGGGAGCTATTGCAGAAAAGCTAACTGTTGTTTCCAGCACAATAAGGGGCCAGTTATGCTCCTCTCCTTTGAGCTTTCTCACTGACATAAATAAGACCAGGATCAGTCTGCAGTCAAGAAAGTGAGTGTGTCACCACCTCAGGATGGACAATGGTCTTTCGGTTGCAATAGTTGCATCCTATGTGCATATCTCATTGCTTATTTGCACAAATTGTAACTCAGGCTAATCATCACAGGTCCAAGTTAGTCTCTCATTTAACATGCTGCTGCTTACTGGTTTGACTACTTCTCAATAAAATCACCATCACTACAGGTTTTCCTTGGGGAAGTATCAATTACTAGCCAAGTACAATCCTCTTAATTAAGTTGACCTGAACAATGCATGGTGTGGTTTTTTTACCTTAGTCTCATAAAAGCTACAGAGAATGATTCATCCATACATCTGTCTATAACTAATTAGCTACCTGTAGGCCTTGCAATATCGACACAGATTCAGGTTAACTTAATGCCTATATTCTGATAATCTCCTTTCTTCTTTCCAACAAATACACTTATATTCTTTAGGCGACAGAGCACCAGATGAACAGGAAACTCTACTAAGCATTATTTTGGAACCCAATATCCATTGAACAGAATCCTACAATATTCTTACGCTCTTTCTACTAGAAGCAAAAGTAAATAAACTCAAAAGGTGCCATGAAGTAAGCTGTGTAAATAATCTTTTGTTATACAAACAAAAAATTGTATAAGTATTGTCACAAGGAATGTTACCATAATAATGAAAGACTTTCACTGGGCTTGACATTTACACATACAAACTTCTTCACAAAGGGTGTCAGCTAGGAAAAAATTGTTGCATATTCTAAGAAAATATCAGACGTCTGTTTCTTAAATGTCAGCTAAAATAATACATTTAAACACAGCTTCTGTGAGTGAATCAGAACAGGTAAGAGGGAACTCACTTTAAATTAGTCAAAGGAGTTAGACTTAAAATCTGAAAGTTGTGATTGACACCAAACTATTAAGAAAGATGAGACACAGAGGGTCTAATACCTGACTCATGTACATCTGTGTAGCTCCATTGACTGCAGTAGAGCTACATAACTGACACCTGCGGAGGATTTAATTCCATGAGCATGTACTATACTTTTACTATACGCTTAATGCAAATATTTTGTGTGGAATTTCTAAGCTGTTTTGTTTGTTTTAAAGTTAAAAGACAAATTGTGTATTTTATTTTGTATTACTTCTGTTATGGTTGTGCTGAGGGATCCCAACTGGAATGGAGGCACCATGAACTATACAAACAAAAAGTAAGAGATACGCTTCCCTGAAGTGCATACTATCTAAATACATGAGGCCAACAAAGATGTTGGAAAGGGATATAATATACAAGCAGAGTGAACAATATAGTGGTCTTCAAATGCCATATTAGTGTTGTGATTTTTGGGGGGGGGGGTCTTTTTGAATTTTTGGATGGGATTTTGTTGGGAAAGAATTACTTAAACAGAGAGACAAAGGAAGGGGCAGGAGACATAGAAATGTGAGGGGTGAGGAAAATAGGGAAAGAAGGTTGGTAAGGGGGCAGGTGGAGTGGGACTGCGAGGGAGGGAGTTAGAGTGAACAGCCAGTCAATGGAGTCAAGGATGTCCAGCGTAAAAACTGGAAAAAAGCACTTGGACACTGAAGATATCATCAGCATCCAAAGGTCCCTGCAGCAGCTGCTTGTCTCTGTTCCTGGTGGCTGTTCTGGGGAGCCCCTCCCTGCATCTTTTCTTCCAGGAGCTCACGTGCCTGAAGCTGCATGGGTCATGGTATCCCTAGAAGGGGGCTCTCCCAGCACCATTCTTGGGCTGGAAATTCTGGACAATTGAAGAGCAGTAGAACGCTGAGTATCTGGATTCCTGGGATTTGTTCCTGGCTCTTGGAGGGGAATCTGGTATAGCAATGAGAACAGGAAACTGAGTTAGGACTCTCAGGGACTGTTTGTTAGTCATGAGTGTACTTGCATAGTGTTTGTTCATTCATCTGGGGGTCTTAAAGTGCTTTGTGGACATGAGCATTCAGCAGTAGCTCAGTTTTACAGACAGCAAAGTCAAATGTGTAGATTTGGTATATTGTCTCTAAGAGTTTGGCTTAGTGGATGGACTTGGGTTTGCCATATATGAGACTTAGGATGCGTTTCCAGCTCTGCCAAAGGTGACCTTACCCCATTGGCTTAATGGTGGGGAATAGCACTTGCCTGGCTTCTATGGTAAGGCTATGAGGCTTTGCTCAGTAGTAAGGGTTGTGAAGTGCAGAGAATTATTACAGTCAGTCAGTTTTGAAGAGGGGAGGCTAGAATGCAGGGAGTCCTGGTTCCCAGCCCAATGTTCCCAGTGCACAGGGTATTTCGGTGCAGAAATCAGCAGTAGGAAGAGGGGGATCCATTTTGTGTATGTACTCATACGCATTTTGAACTCTCCTGTGTTCAATTTGAAGCAGTGAAGGAAACTGCACAGCATGGGAGCATGTGTAGTACAGCCTGGCAGGAATTCAAATATTATAATTTGTGTTACCATTGCCTCTAGGAGGTCTAGTCATGAAGCAAGATCTGTCAGGAAGTTTGAGTTATAGTTCAGCCTCTTTCGCCATTTGTGCATACATGTTATTCTTTGGTTTATAATTGGGCCAAATCTGAACTGACTTTCATGGGGACCTGAAGGGCACCTCACTGACCTCCAGACTTTCCCTTTTCTCAAATTTTGGCTTTTTTACACCAACTCCCCTGACGTGATAGAGCTACTTAAAAAAAAAAAAAACTGTGAACGTTTCTAAGATTAACTAAGCTGCATTTCTTCCCTCCCCTTCCCTCTGCCCCCAATAACTTTATTCTTGAATGTGACTGATCAGACTTAGAGCGGTCACATTGAAGTTGAGACCAAGACTGAAAATTTCAGTTCAAGAGGTTACACTTTAGAAAAGTTTATAAGCAACTGAAAACAGGTTTATAATGGACAATGTTGGGCCACCTTAATATAACTGTTGCTACTAGATCCAGGCACACACACGATAAAAAGAGAGAGACACAGACAGGCGTTAAAGCTATGCAGCCTTCCCCAAAATTCTCAAAATGCTAATTGAGACTATATAGAATTGGAAAATAAGGCAGTATGTCACTTATCTGGTCACAGAAATGTTATCTTTACTCAGCAAAATATATTTTAATTTTAAAAAATCAGTTCATTGAACCATCTTGCCCTGCTGCTGGCAATACTAGAGAAAAAATATCTGATGTGTGCACAGTAACTTGTTTTTCTTCTAAAATACATTAGTCCGTTTATTTCTAATGTTAAAACCAAACCAAATGTCTCCCGTTAATAACACTTATTTTTTGGCTGTTTAAAAGAAACTAAGTGATTGGGCAACAAAATGGCAAATGAAATGTAATGTGGATAAATGTAAAGTAATGCACATTGGAAAAAATAACCCCAACTGTACACACAATATGATGAGGGCTAATTTAGCTACAACAAGTCAGGAAAAAGATCTTGGAGTAATCGTGGATAGTTCTCTGAAGATGTCCGCGCAGTGTGCAGAGGCGGTCAAAAAAGCAAACAGGATGTTAGGGATCATTAAAAAGGGGATAGAGAATAAGACTGAGAATATATTATTGCCCTTGTGTAAATCGATGGTACGCCCACATCTCGAGTGCTGTGTACAGATGTGGTCTCCTCATCTAAAAAAAGATATACTGGCACTAGAGAGGGTTCAGAGAGAGGCAACTAAAATGATTGGGGGTTTGGAATGGGTCCCATGTGAGGACAGACTGAAGAGGCTAGGACTCTTCAGCTTGGAAAAGAGGAGACTAAGGGGGGGATATGATAGAGGTATATGAAATCATGAGTGATGTGGAGAAAGTGGATAAGGAAGGGTTATTTACTTATTCCCATGATACAAGAACTAGGGGTCACCAAATGAAATTAATAGGCAGCAGGTTTAAAACAAATACAAGGAAGTTCTTCTTCACGCAGCGCACAGTCAACTTGTGGAACTCCTTGCCTGAGGTGGTTGTGAAGGCTAGGACTATGACAGCGTTTGGAAGAGAACTGGATAAATTCATGGTGGTTAAGTCCATTAGTGGCTATTAGCCAGGATGGGTAAGGAATGGTGTCCCTAGCCTCTGTCTGTCAGAGGATGGAGATGGATGGCAGGAGAGAGATCACTTGATCATTGCCTGTTGGTCCACTCCCTCTGGGGCACCTGGCATTGGCCACTGTTGGTAGACAGGATACTGGGCTAGATGGACCTTTGGTCTGACCCGGTACGGCCTTTCTTATGTTCTAAGAAATTTGTCTTCAGTTTTGCCAGACTTTAATTGATGCTAACCCTGTAATTCATTCCTAATACAAATAGAAATGCTTTAACAATGTAGATTATGATATATCTTGGAACTGTCAACAAGTCATAAGCTTTCCTAGTTTTGAAGAAAGGCAAGCTGCTTGATGCGAGGTTTGGTATTCTTTGCCTAGCAAGCACAGAGCCCCAAAAGCAATGGTTTATCAATTTGAACACAAATAAGGCAAGAATGCTGCATAATCTTAATTATGAAGTCATTCCTGTGATGATGATCAATTTTCATAGATTCCAAGACTAGAAGGGACCTTTGTTATCATCTACTCTGACCTCCTGTAGAACAAAGGACACAGAACTTCCCCCAAATAATTCTTAAAGCATATCTTTTAGGGGGGAATTCTATCTTGATTTAAAAGTTGTCAGTGGTGGAGACTCCACCATGACCACTGGAAAATTGTTCCAGGGGTTAATTTCCCTCCCTGTTAAAAATTGTCACCTTATTTCCAGTCTGAATTTGTCTAGCTTCAACTTCTGGCTATTAGATTTTGTTATACTTTTCTCTGCTAGATTAAAGAGCCTATTATCAAATATTTGTTCCCCATGTAGGTACTTACAGACTGTAAGCAAGTCACCCCTTACCTTTATCTTTGTTAAACTAAATAGGTTGAGCTCTTTGAGTCTATTGCTATAAAACAGGATTTCTAATCCGTTAATCATTCTTTTGCCTCTTCTCTGAACCTTCTCCAATTTTTTCAAATATAGAGAAAATAGGTTTGTTTTTACTATTTTTGAACTGTGTATTTACTCCATGTAAAATTATTCCTTTAAAAGTACCTTGCAGAAATTGTAAACATGTTGTTTGTTTGTTTGTTTGTTTGTTTCCATTCTAACCCTGGTTGGATAAGGAGATGCAGTAGCACAACATTAGCATGTGGAAATACAGGTGCCTGCAATGCAAGTAGTAAGAATGGACTATTCAAGATCATCACCAGAATGAAGGTTTTGGGGCAGAATGACGGGGTCTTGGAAGTATTTTAAACATGGTGTTTTGCTATATGTGACAGCAGCAAATCCAGATAGTGAGCAGTAGCCAGAAAGTGGCCTTATTAACAATTTAAGCTGTCACAGACACTTTCAATTGCTTCTGAATCTCACTCACAGACAATGAATATTTTGATATCACTGTGCAGTGTGAGGCTCAGTAAACCAAACTTTACCATCTGTGATAGCCGTGTCAATCTGAAATTACTTCACTGACTTCAGTGGGGTTATTTGAGCTTTAGGATGTGGTAAGGCCTGGTCTACACTACGAGTTTAGGTCGACTTTAGCCGCGTTAAATCGAATTAAGCCTGGACACGTTCACACGACGAAGCCCTTTCTTTCGACTTAAAGGGCCCTTTAAACCGGTTTCTTTACACCACCTCCGACGAGGGGATTAGCGATAAAATCGGCCTTAGGGGGTCAGAATTGGGTTAGTGTGGACGGAATTCGACGTTATTGGCCTCCGGGAGCTATCCCACAGTGCTTCATTGTGACCGCTCTGGACAGCACTCTCAACTCAGATGCACTGACCAGGTAGACAGGAAAAGCCCCGCGAACATTTGAATTTCATTTCCTGTTTGCTGAGCGTGGAGAGCACAGGTCGCTCATCAGCACAGGTAGCCGTGATGGAGTCCCAGGATCGCAAAAGAGCTCCAGCATGGACAGAACGGGAGGTTCGGGATCTGATCGCCATATGGGGAGATGAATCAGTGCTGGCCGAACTCCGAAGCAGTAAACGAAATGGCAAAATATTAGAAAAGGTCTCCAGGGCCATGAAGGACAGAGGCCATAACAGGGACGCACAGCAGTGCCGCGTGAAAATTAAGGAGCTAAGGCAAGCCTACCACAAAGCCAGAGAGGCAAACGGAAGGTCCGGGGCTGAGCCGCAAACATGCCGCTTCTACGCAGAGCTGCATGCCATTCTAGGGGGTGCAGCCACCACTACCCCAACCGTGTGCTATGAGTCCCTCACTGGAGAAACACACAGGGAAGCGGGTTCTGGGGACGAGGAAGATGAGCCTGAAGATAATGTAAATAGCTCACAGCAGCAAGGAAGCTGAGAAACCAGTTTCCCCAACAGCCAGGATATGTTTATCACCCTGGACCTGGAACCAGTAACCCCCGAACTCACCCAAGACCCTGTGGGCACACAGGGGACCTCTGGTGAGTGTACCTTTGTAAATGTTACACATGGTTTAAAAGCAAGCGTGTTTAATGATTAATGATTAATTTGCCCTGGCAATCGCGGCCAGTACAGCTACTGGAAAAGTCTGTTAACGTGTATGGGGATGGAGCGGAAATCCTCCAGGGACATCTCCAGAAAGCTCTCCTTCATGTACTCCCAAAGCCTTTGCAAAAGGTTTCTGGGGAGGGCTGCCTTATCCCGTCCGCTATGGTAGGACACTTTACCACGCCAGGCCAGTAGCACGTAGTCTGGAATCATTGCATAACAAAGCATGGCAGCATATGGTCCCGGTGTTTGCTGGCATGCAGACAACATCCATTCCTTATCTCTCTTTGTTATCCTCAGGAGAGTGATATCATTCACGGTCACCTGGTTAAAATGGGGCAATTTTATTAAGGGGACATTCAGAGGTGCCCCTTCCTGGTCTGCTGAACAGAAATATTCCCCGCTGTTAGCCACGCGGTGGGGGGAGGGGTGAAGTGATCATCCCAGAGAATTGGGTGTGTGGGGGAGGGTTATTAGTTGGGTTTGTGCTGCACGTTAACCCTGAAACCACAGCCCCTCCTTTTACATTGCAAACCCATTTTAAATGGCCAACCCAACGGGTGCTTGGTATGGTTAATGATAGCAGTACTCTTTGAAACCATCCCCACATGTTAAGAAGGTTAAAAAAGCCAAAAGACTGTGTCTTACCATGGCTGCCTGCAAGCTGAAATCTGTGACCTGGCACTGCGTGAGTGATCTCTCACACCAAACAGGCAGGCCCTCAATATAAGAGGAAAAATGCGACCTTGTAACGAAAGCACATCTGCTGTGTAATGTGAACAGCAAAATGTAACGTGAAAGAGTGTACACATTGTTCTCTAAAATGTATCTTTTTTAACCACCTCTCCCTTCTCATCCACCAGCTGCAAATCGTTCTCCTTCACAGAGGCTAGTGAATATTCGAAAAAGGAAGCGAAGGACGCGTGATGAAATGTTTACAGAACTACAGACTGCCTCCCACGCTGACAGAGCACAGCAGAATGCGTGGAGGCAGTCAATGACTGATTACCGAAAAGCCCAATATGAGCGAGAGGAGAGGTGGCGGGCTGAGGAGGAGAGGTGGCGGGCTGAATCGCGGGAGGAACAGAGGAAGTTGCGGGCTGAAGATGAGAGGTGGCGTCAGCTTGCACACAGAAAGCAAGAGTCCATGCTCCGGCTGCTGGAGCATCAAACTGATATGCTACAGCGTATGGTTGAGCTGCAGGAAAGGCAGCAGGAGCACAGACCACCGCTACAGCCCCTGTGTAACCAACAGCCCTCCTCCCCAATGCTACAGCGTACGGTTGAGCTGCAGGAAAGGCAGCAGGAGCACAGACCGCCACTACAGCCCCTGTGTAACCAACAGCCCTCCTCCCCAAGTCCCATTGCCTCCTCACCCAGACGCCCAAGAACACGGTGGGGGGGCCTCCGGCCACACAGTCACTCCAGCCCAGATGATTTCCCGAGCAATAAGTGTTAAAGTTTTAAAGTTTTAAACTGCAGTATGTCCTTTTCCTTCCCTCCTCCCCCACCCATCCCGGGCTACCTTTGCAATTATCCCCCTAGTTGTGTGATGAAGTAATAAAGAATGCATGAATGTGAAGTAACAATGACTTTATTGCCTCTGCAAGTGGTGCTTGAAGGGGGGAGGGTAGTAGGGGAGGGTGGGGTTGTTGGTTTACAGGGAAGTTGAGTTAAGCAGGTGGGGGGGGCGGAGATTTCATCAAGGAGAAACAAACAGAAGTTTCAAACCGTAGCCTGGCCAGTCACAAAACTGGTTTTCAAAGCTTCTCTGATGCGCACCGCGCCATGCTGTGCTCCTCTAACCGCCCCGGTGTCTGGCTGCGCGTAATCAGCGGCCAGGCGATTTGCCTCTACCTCCCAGCCAGCCATAAATGTCTCCCCCTTACTCTCACAGAGATTGTGGAGCGCACAGCAAGCAGCAATAACAATGGGGATATTCTTTTCGCTCAGGTCTGAGCGAGTCAGTAAGCTGCGCCAGCGCGCTTTTAAACGCTCAAATGCACATTCCACCGCCATTCGGCACTTGCTCAGCCTGTAGTTGAACAGGTCCTGACTCCTGTCCAGGCTGCCTGTGTACGGCTTCATGAGCCATGGCATTAAGGGGTAGGCTGGGTCCCCAAGGATCACGATAGGCATTTCAACATCCCCAACGGTTATTTTCTGGTCCGGGAAGAAAGTCCCTTCCTCCAGCTTTCTAAACAGAGCAGAGTGCCTGAAGACGCGAGCATCATGTACCCTTCCCGGCCAGCCCACGTTGATGTCGGTGAAACGTCCCTTGTGATCCACCAGGGCTTGCAGCAGCATTGAAAAGTACCCCTTGCGGTTTATGTACTCAGTGGCTTGGTGCTCCGGTGCCAAGATAGGGATATGGGTTCCGTCTATCGCCCCACCACAGTTTGGGAATCCCATTGCAGCAAAGCCATCCACTATGGTCTGAACGTTTCCCAGAGTCACTACCCTTGATATCACCAGGTCTCTCATTGCCCTGGCAACTTGGATCACAGCAGCCCCCACAGTAGATTTGCCCACTCCAAATTGATTCCCCACTGACCGGTAGCTGTCTGGCGTTGCAAGCTTCCACAGGGCTATCGCCACTCGCTTCTCAACTGTGAGGGCTGCTCTCATCCTGGTATACATGAATACAGAATAAATCTATTTTTTACATCTTAAGACGACGGTGCAGCATGACTGATAGCCCTCGGCATTTTCTGGGTGCTTGACAGCAAATACTGGGCGCTTGGCAGTTAGCCTTCAGGTCTATTGCACGATTTGATACCCACTGCAGTATGACAACGATGGATACCAGTCGTAATATACTATCTACTGCCCAAAAGGCAAGGGATTGCTGCTGTGTAGCAATCTAGCCCCACGTCTGCCAGCCCCATGTCTGCCAGCACCCAGATCGCCCTCGGCCTCTTCTGGGTGCTTAGCAGACAATACTGGGCACTTGGCAGAAAATAGCATACTACGACTCTGCTAACGTGCGATGATCCAACAGGGCGCGTGGCAGAAAATGGCATACTACGACTGATAACCATCATTGTCTGCCCAGGTGCCCATGATCGACAGCCACTGCAGTACGATGATGATGGATACCAATCGTAATATACCATCTTCTACCAAAAGGCAAGGGGCTGGTGCAATGCAGCCCTACGGCTGCCAACCCCACAGCTGCCCGCACCCAGATCGCCAATGAAGGCTACCAGTCATGCTGCACTGTCTACCGCCAAAAGGCAGTTAGCTGCTGCTGCTGTGTAGCAATGCAGTCCCACGTCTGCCGGCACCTAGATGACATATGGTGATGGTGAGCAGAGCTGAGCGGGCTCCATGCTTGCCGTGGTATGTTGTCTGCACAGGTAACCCAGGTAAAAAGGTGCGAATCTATTGTCTGCCGTTGCTGTGACGGAGGGGGAGGGGCCTGACGACATGTACCCAGAACCCCCCGCGGCACTGTTTTGCATCATCCGGGCATTGGGATCTCAACCCAGAATTCCAATGGGCGGCGGAGACTGCGGGAACTGTGGGATAGCTACCATAGTGCAATGTGCCGGAAGTCGACGCTAGCCTCGGTACTGTGGACGCAGTCCGCCGAACTAATGCACTTAGAGCATTTTATGTGGGGACACACACAATCGGCTGTATACAACCGATTTCTATAAAACCAGCTTCTATTAATTTGATCTAATTTCGTAGTGTAGACATACCCTAAGTAATATGCTCTTCACTGTTATGTGGCATATTGCATGAGGGGTGGAAGTGTAACTATTTTAGGCCCCTTCAGCCATACCCCAAATCATAGTCCCGTTCTCCTGCAGTAAGCCCTTAGTGTACTTTTGCACCTGCAGTGGATTGCTAGGACATTTCAAGTGGAAAATCCTGTAGGATTCAGCCAAGTGTATTACAGTCTTGGAAGTCATACCCAGAAAATTGCAAATGTTCTGTATGAGTTAAAGTCCCATTCCTCCCTGATTAGTACAAATGTTTCAACTCCTGCTACTGATCCTTCTGTAAATCCCTCATGTACAGCATGAATCACTTTTTGTTTGTTTGTGTCTTGTTTTGTTTATGACAGAAACTAAAAAACAATTACTCATTCAAATTCTGCTCATTGAGGGAGTTACATTGGCATTAGTATTCTCTAGATTACACGCTATGCAGGTCAAACATTCCAAAAGATTGGATATGGGTTTGTAACAGCAGTTTCCAAAAATTGTTGGGAACAGTACCATGCCCTCTGGATAAATTAATCAATTCTTAACCTAGGTGAAACTGGTAGTATGCCTAATGCTTTTCATTATAAACTCCTTTTTCAGTTGCTTATAACTTTAAATATTCAGGCTGAAATTTTCCATGATTGCTCTCTGCTTCAGGCTTAATTTTTTTTTTGGGGGGGGGGGGGAATTTAATTGAGGCTACTTCCAAGAATGAGGTTAGGGAAAAGTACATGATGTTGCTGCTGTTAATATTTTTCTCCAACCGTTTCTTTAAAGAACATGAGTGATTCTATGCTTTGGAGCAGGAATTTCAAATTTGGCAGAATTCCCATGTGATATTGGGAAAGATTCCGCCATAATGCATAAATACAAGAGGACCAATTATTTTTGAGTTCTTGACTTTGCAATCTTAACATCATTTTAACTTAGGTTATTTTTAATGTAATTAGATAGAGAATAATTGAAATTAGAGCTGAAAAAAGCCAAATAGATTGTCCACTCCAACTCTCTGCTAGTGAGGGATCACTTTCTACAGTATATTTTCTAGTACTGAAATTAAGTTCCATAGAACTCATTGGAAGGAACCTGTCAAAATTGGTTTTTCAGAGAGTGAAATTAAGCTGTGGTATGATCACTGCAAAACATCTGGAATGTAGGAAGTGCCATAGTCGAGCAGACTCAAGGCCTATCCAGTCCAGTGTCCTGTCTCCAACAATGTCCAACAACAGCTGTTTCACATGTAGAATGTGAAGAAACCCTGCATTAACAGGCATATTAGGAGAGATGGAGAGACAGATGGACACTCACACACCCTGGTCTGTAATAGTTACAGATGCCATAAACCCTGAATCGTGAGGTTTAATATCCCTTCCAATTTTTTTTTTTACTGTTGTTAATTTTTAAATGAAGATTGGATGTTTTCCAAAAGAAATGCTCTAAGAATTATGTTGGGGAAGTTCTATGGCCTGTATTATACAGGAGGTCAGCCTAGATAATCTCAGTGTTTGCTTTTGGCCTTGGAATCAACATAATTCATATTCATAAACTCTGGATATTCTTTATATCCATATAAATGCCCAGGATGTTTTTGAATCTTGCTAAATTTGTGGGGTTAGTTGTAAAATGTATAGAGCCAGGAAGAAGGAAAGATTTCCTATTTACAAAGCATAAAGACAGTCTTGTATTCACCCCAGCCACAGTATCCTCAGTCTCTGTAATCTCTACAAAATCCTTGGCTGCAACATCATCCTGTGGCAATGGGTTCTATGGGGGCAATGGGTTCTATAATTAATGTGTTGGGTGGGAGAATATTGCCTTTTATTTAATTTGCCATGTTTTTATTTAATTTAATATCTCCTTAGCTTGGTTTATGACATGAGAAGAACAGAAGTTCACAACGTCTCTTCTCTATACTGTTCATTATTTTACATACTTTTAACATGGCCCCTCATATTAGTCTCTGAACAATCGCAATCTTTTCAGTCTCTCTTCAGATGATAATTGTCATCACCCTTCTCTGAACCCCTCCACTTCTGAAATATCTTTTTTTTTTTTAGATCAGGGGACCAGTACTGCACACAGTATTCCACATGAGGACATGCAGTTAATTTTATATAAAAGACATAACAGTATCTGTATTTTTCATCTTATGCAACTTAACATCTTGTTAGCTTTTGGACTGCAGCTGTACACTGAGTAGAGGTCTAAACTGAGCTGTCTACAGTGACACCCAGGTACCTTTCTTGAGTGAATTCAGTTATTTTAGAACTCTAAGATGTATGACTAGTCCCCAACCTCATCACCTCCAGTGTGCACTACTTTGCACATACTGGCATTCAGTTTCATTTGCCATCATGTTCCCCATTCGCCTAGTTTGTTTAGGTGTCTCTGAAGTTTCTCCACCGTCCCCTCTGGTGCTTACTAACCTAAGTAACTTTGTTGCACCTGCAAACTTTGAAACCTCACTACTCATCCAGGGTCCTTTCTATTAAACAAAACAGGACCTAGTAGGAACCTAGTAAGATTTTTCCAACTGATTGATTCTAAGGCCAGAAGGGACTATTGTGATCATCTAGCTGACCTCCTGCACAGCACAGGCCATAGAACTTCCCCAAAATAATTCCTAGAGCAGATCTTTTAGAAAAACATCCAGTCATGATTTAAAAATACCAGTGATGGAGAATCCACCACAGCCCTTGGTAAATTTGTTCCAATGGTTAATGAACCTCACCGTTGAAAATGTATGCCATATTTCCAGCCGCTGGTCCAACATCTGCAGAAAAGGTGCTGGCCAGGCTTTGTCTAGGGTCCGCCAGAGAGGAGAAGGGCAGGGTGGGTCTGGGAAGGGGGAGGGGAGAGTGTTTCGGTGACTGGGCGGGGGGGGGCGGTGTTTGAGGCTATTTTGATTGGGGCTGATGGCTGTTCTTTGGGGTCATATGGCTGATCTCATTAGGGGATTATCTCTGGTATTTGGAGATGGTTTGGAGGTGATGGGATGATTTGAGATTAGGGCTGGCAGTTGGGGATGGGGATGTGTTGCTGTTGGGACTGTTGTAAGGGGAACAGTGATGGAGTCTCACCAGATGATTTATTTATGTTCAGTAATAATAATCCTGGTGGATGCTCCATCACTGATCATTTTTAAATCAAGATCTAAAAGATCTGCTGTGGGAATTATTTTGGGGAAGTTCTGTGGCCTGTGTTATGCAGGAGGTTGGACTCACTAGATGATCACAATGGTCCCTTCTGGCCTTGAAATCTATGAATAAGAATGCAACGCTCCAAAAAGAGCTTCAACTGGTGCATAAGTAACATGTCAAAGAGGGACATACAAGCCTTGGGGGATTATTGTGAGAATTTTCATACATCCACAGCTGTGGGTTTATAAAGCCCATGAGGCCATAGTAGGTAAATTTAATCATTATTTAGGTCACTGGTTAATGTTGGGACCCTCCCTCTCCCATATATTAGTACTCTGTTTCAGACAGACTTTTAGTTGGGATTTTCCTTCATGTTCTGGGTGGGAAATTGGCAGAGGGATGGGGATTAGTTGGAGCACAATGTCACAATGAATCTGGCTTAGGGAGATTAAATGACTTCCTAAGGAAACCCAATGAATAGGTGGCACAGGGAGAGAGAGAACCCTGTGTGCTGCTCTAACCTTTAGGCAATGTTATATTAAGTGTTCCCTAAATTTAGGCCTAAAGGGCCATATTTTTAAAGGAACCTCAGTTTGGCCTCCTTTTCAGATTGTTGCATATGCAAATGATTGTGTACAGAATTGTGTGCCACCAATGTAGAGTGTTGGGGTTGTTTTAGCTGTAAGCTTTAGGAATGGGTCAAGCAGCTTGACTGCCTTTCAGTGTATTTATTGTCATGTCTTAGAAGTTCATACTTATTTCTGGGAAGAGTTTTTTCACAGAGATGAAGGATGGTCCTGAGGGGTACAGCAGTAGGAGCTCAGTGTTCAATTCTCTGCCCTAGACTTCCTACCTGCCACAGCTGGAGTGTGCAGTGGGGGAAGTGTAGGGCTGCCTATGATGGCACAATCCAGTGCCCATGGCAGGGGAATTCTCTGACTGCTTGTGGGCTGGTTTGGGGGAGGGGGCACAGAATGCCACCGTGGGTAAATCACCTAATCTCTCTGGGCCTCAATTTCCTATCCTTTTTTTGTCTTGTCGGTTTAGATTGTAGTCTTTGTAGGGCAGGGAACTGTCTCCATGAGTGTGTACAGCACCCTGCACAATAGGGCCCTGATCTCAGTTGGGACCCATAGGTGCTACTGTAATACAAATACATAAATAATAACAGCTGTAATCATTCTGCCCTCGGGCCAGCGCCGGCTCCACCCCCCCCCCCGGAACGCCGTGCCGTGGCCCGCGCCGCCCCCCCGCCGAGCGTCACACCACCGGAGCGCCCCCGCCTCCCCGCGGAATGCCGCGCCGCGCTGCCCCCCCCCGCCACCCCAAGATTGGCCACCCCTTACCAGGTGCCGCCCCAAGCATGTGCTTGGTTGCCTGGTGCCTGGAGCCGGCCCTGCCTCGGGCTCAGAATTGCTGTCGGTGGGCCTGAGCAGGTCATAGACGCAGGAAAGCTTTGGCAGGGCAGGTTAAACTGTGAAACTCCAGGATT
>NW_020664530.1:11387471-11499297 GCF_002925995.2 Terrapene triunguis
GCAGGAAAGCTTTGGCAGGGCAGGTTAAACTGTGAAACTCCAGGATTGTACCAGATCTCCAGCAAATAAGACGAACATTCTGATTGTGCCTAACTTCTTTTTGTCATTAGTATGCATATTCTCCTTCAGCCTGATCTAGTTCCAGAAGTGATGAATCTTTAATGCAGGCTGCCTTGGGTATGCTTTTAGTGAAAAAGGCAGAGGTCTCTATTACATTTGCAAGGCAATGCGTGTACCAATGGGGAAACTGTGAGACTGCTCAAAGCAGAATGTTGTACAGTAATAGTGTCCTGCATCACTTCATCACAAAGATTTACCAGTTGTAGGGTCATGCTGCCCTCAATCTGTGTGTGAAACTTCCATTGACACTTTTGTGAGAGTCAAGGGGAGTACATGGGCTCTAGATGTATAACTAAAATCTTTTCAGTCATGCAATAAGAGATTCATCTGGCAATCAAAGCTCTGTAAATGTGTTTGTAAAATGAATTTCTACTGTCCTCACTTTTTAAATGTACAATAAAGATCAGGCAGTGCTGGACTCAGAGTCCCATTTAAATTCATGGGCTTTTTGCCTGTAAAGGTACTACAGCATTAGCCTCTTAAAATGCAGAAACTCTGTTAACTTCTAGATTCTTGATTAGACAAGTAATGAAGACTGTCTAATCAAGTGAGCTGTGTTGTAATTATAAATCCAACTTTTTTTATTAAACTTATTTTCAGTAATGAAAATCATACTAAAATGTTAGCAGGGTATCCATAAATGGTCGTCATAAGGAAGTTTGTTTATCCTGGGAAAACACTGTCACTGTAATGATTGAAGAATGAGCAGTCTTCCAGAGGCATTTGCATCCAATCCTCTCTCCACATTTCTACAAAGGTGCAGAAGTCAATTGAGAAAATGAATTAAGAAGCCACCATAGGAGAATGCACATTGTTAGGGTGCAACTACACTGCATGCTTCTTTCGATGGCATGTAATGGAGATATCTGTGTAGCATGGACATAAATAGCAGTATAGACAGTGAAGCAAGGCTTAAGTGAGTAAAGACAGTTTTGAATTGGGTGGGTATCTACCTGACTCTTTATTCGCCCATGCTGTGCCTCCCTATCTACGCTATTTTTAGTAGACTAGTGTCCTGCTGCCTCTCTGCTGCTGGAGCCTTACCCCACTGCTGGGAAAGACTGCGAGAGCCTTTCCTGGACACATGTAGCCATGCACCGTAGTGTGAATATGGATGCGCTTTTCAATGCAGCATGGAGCTACATGTATGCTACACAAGTGGTGTATAGCATAGAGGTAGCCTTAGAACATATTAAGGACTTTTACCCCTTTAATTATGGCAGTCTTTATTTGCTGTTTTTTTGTTTCTATTACTGTCAGTCATAGGGCATTAAAGGAGGTCAGTGCATTTGCATTGTGACTAGTTTCGTTGTGTTTTGGTTGACTAGAATGTTCAGCACAGTTGCACTAAAATGGATAGATTGAGTTAGAGGAGGTGGGTTCTAGTCCTAGCTCTGCCACTGACCTCCTATTATCTTAAGCAAATGTTCACCTCTCTTTGCCATCTCTAAAATGGAGACACTGTGTTATTTACAATACCTTCCCTTTGTAAAAAGCGCTTTGAGTTCTAAGGATGAAAAGTTCTAAATAAGAACTAAATGTTGTTGTTGTGGGCAGCTCAAGGAAGAGCATTGCACAGTGTGAAGCAGTGGTCAAAAAGCAAACTGGCAGGATGTATAAGAAATGGCTTGTAAAAATAACATGGATAATACTATGTCACAGTTCAGTGCAACTGCACCTGTATTCCTCTTCTATGCTCCAGTAAGGGCACCCATTCTAGGCTTCCAGCTCCCCAGCCCTTACCTTTTTAAGGTACAGATCCACATCTCTCTCTCTCTCCCTTCTGATGGGAGTATTTCCAGGCTGAACAGTTCCATGCCTTCACTGATATTCTCAGCAAAAGAGAGTCTCCCCAAGCCTAGGGTGCATTAGGCAAGATATTTCCAGTAGAGATAGGGAAGTGTTATCATTGTACAAGGCTTGGGTGAGACCCCATCTGGAATACAGTGTGTAATTCTGGTCTCCCATGTTTAAGAAAGATGAATTCAAGCTAGAACAGGTGCAGAGAAGGGCTACTAGGATTATTGGAGGAATGGAGAACCTGCCTTATGACAGGAGACTTACGGAGCATGGATTCTTTAGTCTAACAAAACAAAGGCTGGGGGGAGATACGATTGCTCTCTATAAACATATCAGAGGGATCAACAACAGCACGGGAGAAAATTTATTTAAATTAAGGGTCAGTGCTGCCACAAGGGGGAAAAAAAGGATATAAACTGGCCATCAACAAATTTAGGCTTGAAATTAGATGAAAGTTTCTAACCATCAGAGGGGTGAAGTTCTGGAACTTCCAAGGGGAGTAATGGGGGCAAAAAACCTAACTTGGTTCAAGACTGAGCTTGATAAGTTTAGAAAGGGGATGGTATGATAAGGTTGCCTACAATGTCATATGGCCCATCCATGATTCCTATTAGCAAATATCTCCAATAGCTGGAGAGGACTCAGAATTCTTTGTAGTAACTCACTCCCATGTGCCTGGCTAGTGGGTCTCACCCACATGTTCAGGGTCTAACTGATCACCATATTTGGAATCAAGAAGGAATTTTCCCCAAGGTCAGATTGGCAGAGATCATAGCATCATAGGACTGGAAGGAACCTCAAGAGGTCATCTAGTCCAGTCCCCTGCACTCATGGCAAGACTACGTATTATCTAGATCCTAGAGGGGTTTTGGCTTCCTCTTCAGCATGGGGCAATGATCACTTGCTGTTTTGAACTAGTATAAATGGCAGATTCTCTGTAACTTGAAATCTTTAAAGCAAGATTAGAGGATTTCAGTAACTCAGCCAGAGGTCATGGGTTTATTACATCAGTGGATGGGTGAGGTTCTATGGCCTGCAATGTGCAGGAGGTCAGACTAAGTGATTGTGATGGTCCCTTCTGGCCTTAAAGTCTATGAATCTAAGTGAGGCCTCCCTCACTCTTCTCCTCAGAGATGGTACACAGTGTAATTGTCCCCGTTTTAAGTTACCACACAGTTCTTTCTAAGTAAGCCTTTTTTATTCTTACGGTAAAAGCAATGCAGAGAAAACATTAAAAACAATGAAAGAACCTAAATATATGCTAATAAGCTTACTAGAGATCAACCCAACTGCAACTTGGGATCTAGCAGGAACAGTCCTTCAAAACCGACCCCATCCCAGCACAAGGGTTTTCCCATGGTTTCAGGATTATTACACCCTATGCCCTAAACAAGATCAACCGTGATTAAGAGTCACTCATTTATCCAGTTTGACTCTTTGAAAAAAGCTTGAATAGGTCATCAGCCAGAAAATGTCTGTTTAAAATGCAACTTCAAAAGGATGGCTTCCAGGTAGGTCATTTGCATTCCCCTCACTCCCCAGTATTTCCTCAGAAATCCAGTTCACACTTATCATCCCCAAAAATTCTTTGAAGTTCCTAGTATCTCCCAGAGATTGCATTAATCCTGCCTTCCTTTTACAAGTTCTATATAACCCCACAATAGTATACAAACACTTGTGTTTTCGATACAACGGACTTGCCAAATACTTAAACTTAATTCGGTAAGGTTTGTCTTAATTCAGTAAAGTTTGTCCTGGATATTGTCATATCTGTTACAATTATGCCACTATTTAAATCAATGGAACACTCACCTGAAATACTGTGTTCAGTTCTATTCACCCCTTCTCAAAGTAGATGTACCAGAAATAAAGGGAGTCAGAGATAAGTGATGAGAATTTTTAGGGGTATGGATAAACCTTCATGTGGCGAGAGATTGAAAAGATTGTTACTGTTTATGGTAGAGAGCAAATGAATTAGGGGAAATGTGATAAAAGTATACAAAATAATGAATTGCATAGAGAAGATAATCAGGCACTCCTATACATGCTGTGTCATAGTGAAAGAACTAGGTGGCCATCAATGAAATTGAAAGGGAGTAATTTTTAAATTAATAAAATGATTTATTTTTTTTACATAAAGTACTGTTAGCTTGTGGAACTCAGTGGCACAAACCAGGTGTACAATGGGATTTTTAAAAAGGATTAGACATTTTTATTGATAACAAGAACATCCTGAGTTATGTTAATAAGGATTTCTAAAAAAAATGTTTGGAAGGGATATAAACCCTCATACTTCTGGGAGCCAACTTCAGATTGATGGGAGTTAGGAAGAAAATTTTCTTGAGGGCTGTTTATCCCATAACTGCCTATGCAGGGTTTCTGAACCTTCTTCTGAGGAACTGGGTAATAGTCACTGTCAGAAACTAGATACTGGACTACATGAACCACTGCTCTGATCTGCTATGTCTATTCCTATGTTACCATTATCAAGCTGTCTGGTTTTCTGAAAAATATTTATATTTTGCAAATACCCTGCCACTTCTCCCCAATTTTTCTCCATAGAAAGACAGTTTAAAAAGATGTTCTTGCATTGTAAGTTCTACAAGATGGGAAAATGTGGGCCTTTTCACATGGCAGTTAACTTTAGGAAGAATTAATAATAACAGTAAAGAAACCAAACAGAAAAGGGTTTCTGAAACTTCCTTTAGAGTCGTTCAAGAGAACTGAGTCCTCCATTGCAAAGTTCAGCAGGTACACAATGGGTTCCTGCTGAACTTTGCAATGGGGGCATCTGTCCCCTTCAACAACTCTAGAGGAAGTTTCAGAAACCCTTATCTCTTTGGTTTTATTATTATATAAATCAAAAGTTTGATTGCCTGGGCCAAGTACATCCCCACACCACCTCCATTTAGTCTTACATTCTCCTCCTGACCTGGGGGTTATAGTACATCCACAATTCCCATTAAAATGAATAGAAGACACATGTCTGAATTGCTGTACAGAGCAATGAGACTGTGCCCTGAGGCATTCCTTGTACACTAATTATAGCGCTGGTTAGTTTCCAGGAATAACTATTTGGGAGATCTGCCTGTGGAAAGTGACATTGATTGTTAAATGATTCAGAAGGAATCCCCTTAAACAGAAAGTGGTATATTGGGAGAAGGGGAAGGGCTTTGAAGTCTATATTAAAGAAAGAAAAGGAAGGAAATAGGCAATCCAAACAGCTGAGATATCTCTAGTGAAGTAAGGGTGCGAGATACGCTTTATTCTACATAGATCACTGACTGCCCTGACAAAACCCTTTAATTCTACATTCAAAGGTCTTATTGCTGCAATCAAGCCTCTACTCTGGCACCAGGCCGTGCCACACTCCAACAATGTTAGCTCTAGAATTTTCAAAATTTGAGGCCTCTGGTTTTGGATGTCTCCGTTTTGGGGTGCCCACCTTGAGCCAGATTTTCAGAGGTGCTGAGCCCCCTCAACTCCAGCTGAAGTAAATGGAAGTTGCAGATACTCAGCTGCTGCTGTTGCTCCATTTTTGGGAGCTGGGCCTTGTAGTCTGCCTACAGGGTGGTGAAGGCTCCACTTGAGATAGGCATTTAGAGAGGGCATTGAGGGACCTTGTGTCTCGTAGCCTGGCAGTCAAGGAGTCCTGGAGAATGCGAGGTAGCTAGCGATGATAAAGTTGCAGGTCCTGAGCTTAAACAAATTGCCAATATAATACAGTAGATGGGATCCATCTACTGTAGACTGATCATCAGGTTTATTAGAAAGATTTGACCTTTAAAATGTTGCATGTTGTGCTGACTAACCAACAAATTCAACTGCTCTTAGAGTATGCTATGTCTCTTCACATGATCAACAGCCAGCTACTTCCAACAGATCTTGTAGGCCTTGCAACATGCAGTACTAACATTGTCAAATCTATTTAGAACTCATCCTTGTTAACTTGTTGCGCATAGGCTAAGACCACCATGCCTCAGGTGGCATGTGACCAGGATTAATCACCAAATTTTGTCCACTGGTTTGACCATTAGCTTCCCCAGCCTGGGCCAAGTACTGATGGGGAGTGCGACATGAATGCTGGCCCATGTCCCTTTCCCCTTCCCCTTCCCCTCTCCCCCTCCCGGTCAACTTGATAATCATTGAGTTATGTTGGAAGACTCCATCTTGCCTTAAAATGATAGCCTTGGAAATGTAAATCGGTGTAAACTGATCACTGAAAGCATCTCAGGGATTCTTTCTAAAGTTTACGGGTTCTTCATACTTCCCCTTACAAGCCATCCAGGGCTGTGCTTTGGGATTCAGAACAACCATAAACCTTAATTTTGGGGAAGACCCCAGATCAGTTCAAAGCTGTAGATTTCAGCGCTGCTGAGGCTACTGCTGTTAGTAGTAGCACTGCCTCAAGCCCCTTACTGAGCAGTCAACGTGACCACTGGCTATAGGAGGGCAGCTCATTAGTGTGAGAGGTAGCATGGCCTGGTGTGTAAACAAGGGACAAATCAAAGTACTAATCTCATCTCAGAAATAGACTCCCTGTGGGGCCTTTGTCAAGTCACATAGGCCAAAACTTTTAAACCTGGCTGCCTAAAGTTAAGCATCTAAGCCCAGAGGTGCTGAGCATTCACAACTCCCATTGATCACAGTGGGAACTACAGCTGCTTGACACTTCTGAAAATCAGGCCAGTTTCATTTAAGAAGCTAAATATGGATTAAGGTTACTCACTTCATACATCTGAGCTTGAAAATATTGGCCTTAACCTCCCTGGGTATGTCTACACTGCAGCACAGTTGTGGCAGGCCTGGGTCAGCTGACTCAGGCTCTTGGGGCTTAGGCTGCAGGGCTAAAAATTGTAATGTAGACATTTGGGCCCAGGCTCTGAAACCTGCAAGCCTAAACATCTGCACTGCTAATTTTAGCCCTGCAGTCTGAACCCGGCAAGCCTCAGTCAATTGATCCTTGCTCTGACATTCACTGCGGTGGAGTTTTTATTGCAGGGTAGACATACCCTCTGTGCCTCAGTTCTCACTGAAGTGGAGCTAATAATACTTACCTACCCCGCAGAGGTTTATTGACAAATTTAGTAATTAATGTTTGTAAAGTTCTAAACAGTACTAGTGCTTAAGTTCTACAACTCACCCAGAGTGGGGACCTAGAACTGTCCCTAGAATCAGTTTTATTTGGAAAATTGTCCCTTGCCAAACTTCTTTAAAAGTTGGCAAATATACACAGACCCCAGTATAAACAAGGGAGAGAGATTATGAAACCCTTACTCATCAGGCATAGAGCATTGAACCACATGAGTGGTCCTACTGACTTCATTGAAACTACTCATGGAGTACCATAGTATTCAACATGGAGAAGGGTATCAGAGTCTAACCCTAGTGGAAATATAGGTCCCCAATTCAACTCCTCTTAAAGTCATTGGGAGTCTTTCCATTGACTTCAGTTAGGATTGGATCAAGCCTGTAAACCTATATCTAAAGATAGAAGTTAATTTTCATGTACTTTTATAAGCTTTTTAGTACCCCGTTTTAAAATATCTATTTAGTTTGGTCGGCATGTATAGCAGACGGATCACTGGTGTCTGAGCACATGGCATCTGTACAGTATGTCCTTATTGGCATTCGTAGCATCAGAAAGGATTTTCAACTACGCCATAAAAGTCATTGTGCCGTCTGATTGAGTTTAGCATCTGAAGTATTTAGTACATTTGTATTCATTTGTGTGCCACTCAAATGATGAGCCAGACACACCGCAAGATATGAAAACATTAATGCAATGGTTTCCTTGGCCTTCGTACAGTTAATATGTTCAGCACCTCCGCATGAAAAACCATCAGCGTTTAAACTGTAAGACAATAAATTTAGAAAGAAGAAATTAAATTAATTGTGTTGGCTAGAAATGTGAAGCATGCAGTAATTCCATCGCCTGGGGAGTTCTTACAAAGGGGCAGACCTTGTAGCTTGCCAGAGCTTCAGACTATCTCAACACATGATGATGTTTCTAACAACAGAATATCCTTAGAACTGACTCATTAATATGCATGCAAATATTCAATAGAACCTTCATCCAGTATTGGTTTCTCCTTAAAATATAAACAGTTTGCAGTTGCAAGGTTAGCAGTTTAAAAAACAAAACACATGAACATTTATAATAAAGATCTGTTGTATCTGAAAATAATTGGAATGGATAATGCTAGTGAAGAAAGGGCTGCTTGGTTTGTATATATTTTTATACCTATCCAATTGTAGTTTGCTTACATTCAGGTCAGAGACTATTTATGTCGCCTATTGATACAGCACCATTAGTCAGATTTGAAAAGAAGCTCCTTTATCAATTTTTAAGATTGTGTTGTGAAATACTGTTAAGTTTTATTAGGCCATTTGTGTAACTTGCTATAATTAGATGTCAACTTGGCAAAAATCAGCCAGCATGGGGGAAAAAAACCTACTCCTCTAAAAGTGAATGTCATGACCTTAACTTTTTCAGTATATTATATGGCAGGACTTACTAGTAGCCTGTTGAGATCTGCTCATCTCTAACTTAAATAAGGGTCTGGTTCACGCTGGCACAGTTTGTGGTTTATAACTTGTTGACATTGTCAGTGGTGTTGTACGAATGTAAATGAGCACAGAACTTGACCCTCTGTCTCAGAGCTTTCTAGTTTATTAACATAGATTTCTTGTTCATATGCAACACTTACTTACTTTAGCATGTAGCAAATATTGTCTTGGTCTTACAGTGGCCATATTCCACATATGTAATGCATATTCCTTTTGGTAACACTGCAGTAAACAGCATATTTCTTTGCTAACACTGCAGTAGACAGCAAAAAGATTTTTTTAATGACCCATGAATGCTATTCTCAGGTTTTAAAAATATCTGCCTGTATTTTTGCTGTGTAACTTAGAATTTTCTATTATGTGTAAGATCTTTATCCTACAAAGTTTTAAGCACATGCTTAACTTTAAGTATGTGAGTAATCTGATTAAATTCAATTGAACTATTTGAGTACTCAATGTTAAGCACAAGTTTAAATATTTGCAGGATCAGAACCTAAAGGCTTAACCAAATAGCTAAGGGCCTGATTCTGGAAATGTGTAATTATGTGTGTAAAGTTATTTTAAATTAATTGAAAATTCCTAAAATGGTCTTTTGAGGTTGTCATGGTGTACTTCGTACAAAGGAGGCAACTGGATTCTTAATAAAATCCAGATTATTTTATTTGTTTTAGAAAAACAACAAAGAACAAATAAGCACAACTAAACAAAAACAAATAGAAAGTGAAAACAGTACACTTTTGTTATTGATAATCTAGAGGTATTTTACAGCAAGGGCTCTGTAATCTGGTAATTTTAGAGCCTGTAAGCAGCATCAACTGGACCTATCTTCCCTGTGACTGATTATAGCTAAACTTTCAGTTCTCTCGCCTTCTTCCCCCCCGCCCAAGTGCCTTTTCCTGGGATACCTTCATAGGAAAACTGGCCCTTTAAACCTGGGATAACCTGCTACCTACAGTCCACAGAGAGCCATTTTGGACTCCAACTGTTAGTGGTTCAGGTTGCAACTCCTTTTCTCTCCAACTAGTAAGTACTTTGGCTTGTTTCTTGTTTTCTATTGGATTCTGCCCCCCAACATTTACAATTAATTTTATCTCATCATAGCTGCTTGGATGTTTTGTGAATGAGGGAGTCTTTTCTTAAAGAATTTTTGGTAAATGATTGTGTATAGGAAAAAGTTCAAAATCCAATGAGGGAAAAGAAATCTTTTTATATGTGGAGAGCACAGAGTATGCCACGGACCATTCTTCTTCTGAGAGTGGGTAGATGGTTTCTCTTTTTAGGAAGTATGTAGTTTACTCTTGGTTTAGGTAGAATCTAAGCATATGTTTCTACAGCCCTAATCCTGCATTGGGATCCTCTTATGTGTATTCCTGTGCCCATATACAGTTGACGCTGTACAAGTTTAAGATGAGGGCCTAAAATACATCTGCCCTAGATGAGTTATTTGGCAAATTTTGCAGTAATGTTTATAGTTTGACTGCAGGATATTTTTGAGTGAGCTGTTTGCATGTTTTACAAAAGGAGTGGAATTAGTAAACTGCATTTAGTATAATCCCTTCTTTGCTCCTGATAATATTCCTTTATATTTACTCTGTTAAACTAATAGAGTTTTTCAGGCTGACTGCTATTTTAATTGCTCACTTGTGTCTTGATTTGGCAGAATCTATTTTGTTGTCCAAATTCTGTTTGATGGGTTTAGTTTGTTTGTTTTTAAAGGGTTTTAACTGCAAGTATATTATAACCTACAATATAGGGAAGTCTCAAGGAAGTTAAAAATAAAACCAACAGCATAGTTAGTAACAAAATTAACATATGAATTATCCCTTTCTGTTGTAAATATATTGAGGTAACCAATTGTGAGTTCTCTGATTAGTAACAAGAGAAGTGCATGTTTAATAAATGACAGCAATCTTTAGTAAGCTCCTAGCAGACACATGCTACCAAAAAGATTTTTTTTGAGAGAGAGAGAAATTTGATATTTTCTATTGTCAAAGTCTAATGAAGAGCAAACACTAACAACGTGATTTATAAAGTCTGGTTGAAGTAGAATAGAAGGGCTTCATTAGCCTGTGGTACGCCTCGGACAAAGTCCATATCTCATTCCTTTTATTAAACTACTAAGTGTATAAAGAATTACCTTAGCTGTACATGTGCTTTGTAATTAGGGTCTCTTACAAAAGTGACCCTGTGTGCTGTCTGGTGTCTGACAGTAATGCTGTCACAGAGGCTGTGTTCAGTAATGATCCAGTTGATAAGCTTTGGAGTCTGCTCTGGTAACGTCCAGAGGGGGAGGGGGCCTTGTGAGACCCAGGTTCAATTCCCTGCTTCTACCAAATGGTTCCTGTATGACTTTGTGAGAAGTTTCTAGGCCCAGATGATCCTTAAATGATTTCAATGGACATTAGGAGCCTAAATACCTTGAGGAGCTGGGCCGTAGTTCCTCTGTTCTCCAGCTCCCCATCAGTAAAATGGGGACAATAGTACTTTCCTACCTTACAGGGGTGTTGTGAGGATAAATATGTAAAAGATTGTGAGGTGCTCAGATACTGTGGTAATGGGGGCCATATAAGTAGGTAAACATATTTAATAATTTTGCTCTTGAAAGTGACCTCCCATGCTGTAGCGACAAAGAGTCCTGTTGCACCTTATAGACTAACAGACGTATTGGAGCATAAGCTTTCGTGGGTGAATACCCACTTCATCAGATGAATGTAAGGCTTGCTGTAGAGGCTCTGAATACAATGTGCACTGTATCTGATGGTATGTGTACACTGCAATTAAAGAGCTGTGGCTGGCCCGGGGCCGCTGACCTCGGGCTTGTGGGGCTTGGGCTGTGGTTAGGGTTGCCAAGCACCATTAAAAGTCTGGTCGGCGGCACAGTGGGGGCCCAGGGCTAAGGGCTCTGCCTGCCCTAGCTCTGTGCAGCTCCTGGAAGCGTTCGCCAGGTCCCTGCAGCCCCTAGGCACATGGGCGGCCAGGGAGGCTCCGCGTGCTGCCTCGTGCCCGCAGGCGCTGCCCCCGCAGCTCCCATTGGTCGCAGTTTCCCGCACTCCAACCCACTGTCCCAACCCAGAGCCCCCTCCCGCATGCCAAACCGCTCAGCCACAGCTTGGAGCCCCCTCCTGCATCCCTGGCCCCACTCCAGAGCCTGCACCCCCAGCCGGAGCCCTCACCCCCCCGCTGCAACCCCCCTGGTAGAAGTGAGAGAGGGTGAGAGATAGTGAGGGATGGAGGGAGTGGGGATGGAGCGAGTGGGGGCGGGGCCTCATGGAAGAGGCAGGGCAGGTGTGTTCGGTTTTGTGCCATTAGAAAGTTGGCAACTCTAGCTGTGGGGCTGTAAAATTTCAGTGTGGACATCTGATCTGGAGCTTGGGCTCTGGGACCCTCCCCACTCACAGGGTCTCAGAGTCCAGGCTCCAGCCTAAGTCTAACATTTACACCGCAATTTTACAGCCCATGCCCCCAAGTCAGCTAACATGGGCCAGCTGAGGCTGTTTAATTGCAGTGTAGTCATACCCTAAGGCACTAGAGCTACTGCCCTGCGTGGAATTTTCATTGTGAGCAGCTGGTCTAGTAGTGTAGCAGCTGTGAATGGTGTATATAATTGGAAAGACATAAAAAGAGAAGGATGGTTTAGTAGTAAAGCACAGGACTGGAACTCGGGAGATCTGAGTTCAACTACTGGCTTTGCCAAAGACTTCCTGTGTCACCCAGGGCAAGTCATTTAATCTTTGTGCTTTATTTCCCCATCTGCGAAGTGGGGATAATAGTATTTTCCCACCTCAGAATGGCATTTGAGAGGATACATTCACTGATTCTCAGATACTAGTAATGGACCCCATGTAAATACCCAGGCATATAGAAATTAATTTTACTCTTTCACTTTTTCATTTTTCTGAGAGAGTCGGTGGCAGAGCCACCGCAGAAATCCAAGCTTTTAATCATGTGGTTAAGTGCTGTCCTAGATGTGTTTAAGCACGTTAGTGATTTCCTGAATTAGGGCCTGGTGATTTAGACTAAAGATTTATCTTTGCTGCAAAAAAAGGTGTGTTTCTTTTCACATTGAGATAGTTAACTCAATGTAAAATCCTAAAGGAGACAAGTGGTTTTTACCTTGATGTAGCTGTTCAAGGTCAACCTATTATCTCACCTGGGATTTACCTTGACTAGCTAGATCAAACTAAAAACTACCTGAGCCTTGTCTTCACTAGGATTTTACACTGTTAGCTATCTTGAAGTAAAAATGCATCTTTTATTTCAATTAAGACATAACCTAAATAATTGAAGCCCTGATTTAGCAAAGCACTTAAGAATGTGCTTAACTTAAGCTTCTGCTTAAGTCTATACCAGTTCAGCAAAGCACTTAAGTGTATAATTGAGTAAAATTGAGATTTGTGGGACTTAAGCATGTGACTTAACCTCAGCTGCTGGAAGCGGCGGCCAGTAAGTCCTTCAGCCAGGACCGCTTCCAGCAGCTCCCATTGGCCCGGAGCACTGATCCGCGGCCAGTGGGAGCCGCGATCGGCCGGACCTGCGGACGGGGCAGGTAAACAAACCGGCCCGGCCTGCCAGGGACTTTCCTTACACAAGCGGCGACCCCTGTTTGAGAAACCTTGCTTTACCCAGCTTTAAAATGGATAGAATGCTCACCTACCTCTCAAGCCCCTGCGCTGTTGAGGAGGATGAAAGGCCCAGGGAAGCAGAGCAGTCAACGGGAGCAGAGGGAAACCTTCCCACAGTTGGGACCCTCCTTCCAGACGGTGCTGGGGTTGCCTCTCACACTGAGGTTACCTCTCCGGGGGAGGGAACTCCAGTTGCTAGGAAAAGGCAGGTATTAGTATTGGGAGATTTGATCATTAGAAACGTAGATAGCTGGGTTTGTGATGACCGGGAGAACCGTATGGTGACTTGCCTGCCTGGTGCGAAGGTTGCAGATCTCTCGAGCCATCTAGACAGACTTATGTGTAGTGCTGGGGAGGAGCCGGTGGTCGTGGTACATGTAGGTACCAATGGCATAGGGAAGGGTAGGAGAGATGTCCTGGAGGCTAAATTTAGGCTGCTAGGGAAGAGACTGAAATCCAGGACCTCTATGGTGGCATTCTCAGAAGTGCTCCCAGTTCCACGCACAGGGCCAGGTAGGCAGGCAGAGCTTCAGAGTCTCAATGCGTGGATGAGATGATGGTGTAGAGAGGAGGGGTTTACGTTCATTAGGAACTGGGGAAACTTCTGGAATGGGGGGAGCCTATACAGGAAGGATGGGCTCCACCTAAACCAAAGTGGAACCAGACTGCTGGCACTAAACATTGAAAAGGTTGTAGAGCAGTTTTTAAACTAGGAGATGGGGGAAAGACAACTGCTGCAGAGGAGCATGTGGATCGGACAGAGACTTCTCTTAGGGGAGAGTCTAATCATAGAGAATCTCCAGGTTATAGTCAGGAGCAGAGGATGGAAGAGGATAAAGTAGGGGCCAGATCAGATGATGAACATTCACATAAAAAAGAATCTGACACGTCAGAAAAGGGCAGACAAATAAACAGTGACAAGTTTTTAAAGTGCTTGTACACAAATGCTAGAAGTCTAAATAATAAGATGGGTGAACTAGAGTGCCTTGTGATAAAGGAGGATATTGATATAATAGGCATCACAGAAACCTGGTGGACTGAGAGCAATCAATGGGACACAATCATTCCGGGGTACAAAATTTATCGGAAGGACAGAACAGGTCGTGCGGGGGGAGGGGGGGAGGAGTGGCACTATATGTGAAAGAAAATGTACAATCAAATGAAGTAAAAATCTTAAGCAAATCCGCATGTTCCATAGAATCTCTATGGATAGAAATTTCATGCTGTAATAAGAATATAACATTAGGGATCTATTATCGACCACCTGACCAGGACGGTGATAGTGATGAAATGCTAAGGGAAATTAGAGAGGCTATCAAAATTAAGAACTCAATAATAGTGGGGGATTTCAATTATCCCCATATTGACTGGGAACATTTCACTTCAGGACGAAATGCAGAGATAAAATTTCTCGATACTTTAAATGACTGCTTCATGGAGCAGCTGGTACGGGAACCCACAAGGGGAGAGGCAACTCTAGATTTAGTCCTGAGTGGAGCGCAGGAGCTGATCCAAGAGATAACTATAGCAGGACCGCTTGGAAATAGTGACCATAATACAATAGCATTCAACATCCCTGTGGTGGGAAGAACATCTCAACAGCCCAACTCTGTGGCATTTAATTTCAAAACGGGGAACTATGCAAAAATGAGGGGGTTAGTTAAACAGAAGTTAAAAAGTACAGTGACTAAAGTGAAATCCCTGCAAGCTGCGTGGGCGCTTTTTAAAGACACCATAATAGAGGCCCAACTTCAATGTATACCCCAAATTAAGAAACATAGTAAAAGAACTAAAAAAGAGCCACCGTGGCTTAACAACCATGTAAAAGAAGCAGTGAGAGATAAAAAGACTTCCTTTAAAAAGTGGAAGTCAAATCCTAGTGAGGCAAATAGAAAGGAGCATAAACACTGCCAAATTAAGTGCAAGAATGTAATAAGAAAAGCCAAAGAGGAGTTTGAAGAACGGCTAGCCAAAAACTCCAAAGGTAATAACAAAATGTTTTTTAAGTACATCAGAAGCAGGAAGCCTGCTAAACAACCAGTGGGGCCCCTTGATGATCGAGATACAAAAGGAGCGCTTAAAGACGATAAAGTCATTGCGGAGAAACTAAATGGATTCTTTGCTTCAGTTTTCATGGCTGAGGATGTTAGGGAGATTCCCAAACCTGAGCTGGCTTTTGTAGGTGACAAATCTGAGGAACTGTCACAGATTGAAGTGTCACGAGAGGAGGTTTTGGAATGAATTGATAAACTTAACATTAACAAGTCACCGGGACCAGATGGCATTCACCCAAGAGTTCTGAAAGAACTCAAATGTGAAGTTGCGGAACTGTTAACTAAGGTTTGTAACCTGTCCTTTAAATCAGCTTCTGTACCCAATGACTGGAAGTTAGCTAATGTAACGCCAATATTTAAAAAAGGCTCTAGAGGTGATCCCGGCAATTACAGACTGGTAAGTCTAACGTCTGTACCAGGCAAATTAGTCGAAACAATAGTTAAGAATAAAATTGTCCAACACATAGAAAAACATAAACTGTTGAGCAATAGTCAACATGGTTTCTGTAAAGGGAAATCGTGTCTTACTAATCTATTAGAATTCTTTGAAGGGGTCAACAAACATGTGGACAAGGGGGATCCAGTGGACATAGTGTACTTAGATTTCCAGAAAGCCTTTGACAAGGTCCCACACCAAAGGCTCTTATGTAAATTAAGCTGCCATGGGATAAAAGGGAAGGTCTTTTCATGGATTGAGAACTGGTTAAAAGATAGGGAACAAAGGCTAGGAATTAATGGTAAATTCTCAGAATGGAGAGGGGGAAATTGGGGTGTTCCCCAAGGGTCAGTCCTCGGACCAATCCTATTCAACTTATTCATAAATGATCTGGAGAAAGGGGTAAACAGTGAAGTGGCAAAGTTTGCAGATGATACTAAATTGCTAAAGATAGTTAAGACCAAAGCAGACTGTGAAGAACTTCAAAAAGATCTCACAAAACTAAGTGATTGGGCAACAAAATGGCAAATGAAATTTAATGTGGATAAATGTAAAGTAATGCACACTGGAAAAAATAACCCCAACTATACATACAATATGATGGGGGCAATTTAGCTACAACAAGTCAGGAAAAAGATCTTGGAGTCATCGTGGATAGTTCTCTGAAAATGTCCACGCAGTGTGCAGAGGCGATCAAAAAAGCAAAAAGGATGTTAGGAATCATTAAAAAGGGGATAGAGAATAAGACTGAGAATATATTATTGCCCTTATATAAATCGATGCTATGCCCTCATCTCGAATACTGCGTACAGATGTGGTCTCCTCATCTCAAAAAAGATATACTGGCACTAGAAAAGGTTCAGAAAAGGGCAACTAAAATGATTAAGGGTTTGGAACGGGTCCCATATGAGGAGAGATTAAAGAGGCTAGGACTCTTCAGCTTGGAAAAGAGGAGACTAAGGGGGGATATGATAGAGGTATATAAAATCATGAGTGATGGGGAGAAAGTGGATAAGGAAAAGTTATTTACTTATTCCCATAATACAAGAACTAGGGGTCATCAAATGAAATTAATAGGCAGCAGGTTTAAAACAAATAAAAGGAAGTTCTTCTTCACACAGCGCACAGTCAACTTGTGGAACTGCTTACCTGAGCAGGTTGTGAAGGCTAGGACTATAACAGAGTTTAAAAGAGAACTGGATAAATTCATGGTGGTTAAGTCCATTAATGGCTATTAGCCAGGACGGGTAAGGAATGGTGTCCCTAGTCTCTGTCTGTCAGAGGGTGGAGATGGATGGCAGGAGAGAGATCACTTGATCATTGCCTGTTAGCTTCACTCCCTCTGGGGCACCTGGCATTGGCCACTGTCAGTAGACAGGATACTGGGCTAGATGGACCTTTGGTCTGACCCGGTACGGCCTTTCTTATGTTCTTATGACAACTAATGTTCAGAAATTGCTTGGTGAGCTTTTGACTGGAAGTGCTACATGAGCAACCAAGTCTTACTTTAATCCGATCAAATTCTTTCATGATCTCACTTCCCTTTCAAACACTATGCTGCATGACTCTCTGCTTTTGAACACAGGCTGGTCTAAGTGACTATTAGAGAGGATTATTGAAACACGTTTTTTTTCTCATTTTCTTTCTACAATTATAATTGCTGGTTTGGGGGCACATCTACGGTTTTAGCCTAGCTCTTGTAATAAATTAAGTCAGAGACAGCTTTACAAGTATTGCTTAGATTAGAGAAGACCACTGGGGAGGAAAAGTTCCAGTCCTTTTTTTAGATCATTAGCATCATTATATAAAAATGCAGCTGAATTATATTGTGAAGTAGATGCACTGCACTGATGACTGTTAGATTTATGTATTTTTACAGTACTGTGAGACTTCAATTAAGAGACAAGGATATTATGGAATCTCATGAGAAGAGAAGGTCTAACATTGTTTCAAGAAAACCCCTTCAGGCCCTGGTCAAAATGTAAGCCTGAAAGGGAGAAGTGGGCATTGTAACACTCTGTACCTCAAAGTAGCACCTTGGGACCCCCATATTTACCACTGCGATATGATTATGATACGTTTTGTACAAAGAATGCCTTGTGAGGTATTGTTTTGTAAGTCTTGATTTGTTGAACAATAATAATCTGTTGGATTGTATGTGCTATCGTATGTCAAGTTATGAAGCATTGCTATATGTGTCACTGAAATATGTTGAGGTTGGGATATTCCCACAGCCAACCTTTCAATTGCAACGAAGGACCAGCCAGAGAGGTGCTGATGGCCCATAAAAGGGAATCCACTCTCCCAGCAGCCATCCCTGAGACTTCTCATAGAGAGCACCTAGGCAATGGAGACTGCCTGACCAATGGGAGCTGCCTGATCCCCACATCAAAGCAAAGATCTTTCCAGCAAGCTGGAAGAAAATATAAAAGAGGCCAAATGATGATGTCACGTCCCCTTTCTCCTCCCCCAACTTAACACCTGGAAGAATGTCTGGAGGACAAAAACTTTGAAACAGGGAAGGGTAGTCCCAGGCTGGACAGGGAGTCCAATCTGTATATTGAGGAACTGTAACCTGCTTACCATCTGCCAGGGTGAGAAAAGCTGTTCAGTTCAACTATTGCTTAGACTAAAAGTTTAGGATTTAGAAAGTGTGTTTACTTTTTATTTTCTTTAAGTAACTAATGCTGACCTTGATGCCTACCACTTATAATCACTTAAAATCTATCTTTCTGTAGTTAATCAATCTGTTTTATATTTTACCTAAAACAGTGTGTTTTGGTTGAAGTGCTTGGGAAATCTCAGGTCAGGTTAACAAGGGCTGTTGCATGTACACTACCCTGTTGTCAGAGTAGCAAAGTAGTAATGAATTTACACTGGCCAGGCTTCTGACCAGTGCAAGATGGTACAGTTCTGAGATGCAAGGCTGGGATCTGGGGGGATTGGCTGGAGCCTCTCTCTTGTTGGCTCATGAGTGACTGAGAGGTCATTCATGTAAACTCAGTTGGGTGTATCCCTGCCTGTGGATGTTTGTGTAATTCCAGTGCCTGCCAGAGGTTTGCAGCTTGACATTAGCACACAGTGTGAGGGTTTGGTGGGACAGAGGGCTCAGCGATCCCACAGTCCAGGTTAACCCTAGGAACCCCATCACAGGCGGTAATGTGTCAGATGATGTGTCAGTACTTATCCCTCACAAAAGGGATTCACTTTTTTTCACAAAGGGGATTTAATTCATTGTCTCTTCAGCACTATGCCCTATGCTGGATTGCTCTTCTGCTTCAGAGATGTGACTATGGCTACGTCTTCACTACCCGCCGATCCGGCGGGTAGCAATCGGTTTATCGGGGATCGACTTACCGCGTCTCGTGAGGACGCGGTAAAATCGATCCCTGATCGCTCTGCCGTCGACTCCGGAAATCCACCTCGACAAGAGGCGGCAGCGGAGTCGGCGGCAGCGCGGCAGCAGTCGGCTTTCCCCCGTCCTCACCAGGGGTCTACATTTCCCTCCTATTCTCTGCATGTCACACATAATCGCTTACTCTCCTGTGGGCTGTAATACTTTGGTCTCATTTCAGTTGTTGGGTTTAGTGTGCAGGGGCCGGGAGAGGTGTTGGTGGCCTGTGATATACAGGAGGTCAGACTACAGGATCTAGTTGTCCCTTCTAGCCTGAAACTCAGACTCTATGATAACCAGAGTTATTATAACAACAATTTTGGAAGGGTTTAAATGTTAGGCTTCAGGCCTTAAGCCAGTCTCTAACTAATAGAGATGGGGGTGAGACCTAATGTGGTGGGGCAGATTATCTGACAATTCCCTTCTGCAGAATTATTATATCTTCCTCTGAAACTTCTAGTGCGGGCCAGTGCTGAAGGCAGGAAATGTGACTAGATGGACCTTGAGTCTGATCCAGTGTGGCAGTTCCTGTGTTCCTAGTCATAAAATATTTGGCCAATTTATATTTAAATGGAGGGGGGGTGCATGCACATATTATATAGATATAGATATATATATATACACACACACACACACATATATATATAACCATACCCTGCTTTCGGTTTTTTCATCTAGTCACGTAACTTTCCAGATATCACATTCACTGGCCTTTTGTGTATTTACTGATTGTAAGCCTTTGAACACCTACAGTCCACTACAGCAAGGCAAAGTCTTTATTGTATCAACTAGCTTTAGCCACTTTTCTATGCTTTAGGAAAAAAATGTTACATAGTAGCTTTAAAAAATTAAGCAAATCATGTGTGGCCTTTAGGTATGGGTGGCCAGTTCAGTTAAAATGAGGACTGGTCGGTAAGTTCACCCAAAACTAAATTTCAAGCTGAAATTTCAAAGAAAGTTTAAATTGGGGTGGGGGAGGTAAAAATTCACACCTCTGCACAGGGAGAGGAGCAAGTGGGAGAGAATGTACACATCAAAGTGGGGAATTTGAAGGTAAGAGGCTTAGGGGGGTGATATGAAATAGAGAAAGAAGCAAGAAAAGCAGAGAGAAGAAAGGGAAAGAAAACCATGTTGAAGAGGAGCAAGATAAAGGAGCATTGAAGAACTGAGTGAAGAGTATGGGAGTATATGAGTGAAAGGCAAAGAAAAGAAGAGGTAGGAGAGGGGATTAGCTGTAACCACAATATATGTGAGCAAAGTCAGTATGGTCTTATGCTTAAGGACCAGGAGCCAGACCATGAGTGGTAATGGTGCTGTTTAGAGTCCCTGAGTGTGACGTGTGTACGTCACTCGGGCACTTTTGCAAATTAGGCCCACAATCCCTACCCAGAAGAGTTTACAATCTAAACTGTATTCCATCTTGTGTTCCAATTCTGATGCTGTCTCAGATTATGACACTGGGGAAATGTTTAGCACTTCTCCATTCCTCAGTTTCCTCATCGGTAAAAATAAGGGTAATGATATTTAACTGCTTTGCAGTGGTCTGGTAAGACTAAATTCAATAAAGTTGGTGTGAGAGAGAACAGGTGGACCAACTTCTGTTGGTGGAAGGGACTAGCTTTTGAGCTTCAGAGCTATTCATGAGGTCTGGGGATGGTAACCAGAGTTTTCAAGCTAAATACAAGGTGAGACAGACTATTAAGCATGAGAGATTCATGCATGTTGTAGGAGACTATTTAAAATGAAGTGACAATTAACACCTTTGCAGTCATAGGAAAAAGTAGTTCACAATGTGCATTACAAATTGTCATAATAAGCAATAAAACCAATATTTCTGTTAAGTCTGTGGTTTATCATCTCCACGGAGTTATGAATTTAAGTTCCTAGACTTGTCTTGTGAAGGTATTGTTCAGGTTTCCTTTCAGGACAAGGACTGAGGTCAGATATGGAGAGATTGCTTTGTGAAAAGTGTTTGCCCTCCTGTGATAAAGGTATTTGTCTTTTATCATTTTTCTGTCTTTTTCTTGAGTTCATTCAAGAGTGTAGTGCTTGTCTGGTTTCACCCACACTTAATTGTTATTGGGGCATTTGATGCACTGGATAAGGTATACCACATGTTGTGATAAGCATATGTAGGACCCATGGATCTTGGAAGGTGATTTGGGTGGTGGGGTGTTGATCATTGTAATAGTAGAGATATGTCAATAGGGTTTGCATCTGTTATGTCAGGGTCTGGTGTTCCTTTGAGGAGTCGTGTCCTGGTCTGTGGGGGGTTTGCAGGCCAGCAGGGAGGGTTCAGGAAAGATTTCTTTCAGGATGTGGTCCCCATGAACATGGGTTGTAATTGTTTAGTGATACCTATATAAGTTCCAGTGTGAGGTGGTAGGTGACAACTAGGGGTGTGCAGTCAATGAGGTTCTTTTTTCCTGCATTGAAGCAGGTTCTCTGAGTGTTTGGATGGCCCATTCCATGATGCAAACTTATTTCTATCCTAAATCTGTCTAGCTTCAACTTCCAGCTATTGGATCATGTTCTACCTTTTTTTTCCCTGCTGGACTGAAAAGCCCATTACCCATTTTTTCTCCATGTAGGTACTTATGGACTGTGATCAAGTCACCCCTTAACCTTCTCTTCATTAAACTAAACAGATTGCGCTCCTGGAGTCTACCACTATAAGGCATGTTTTCCAATACTTTAATCATTCTTGTGGGTGTTCTCCAAACCCTCTCTAATTTATTAACATCCATCTTGAACCGTGGATATGAGAACTGGATGCATTATTCTAATATTCTTAGACAAAGGCTTGAATCAGAACACTAGATCCAACATTCTTGTCCTAAACCTTGTGGAAATTTAGCTCTAAATCCAAATCTACATCTGAACCTTGGTTTGGATCCATTTCGAGATTACTCTTAGCACTTACACTTTGTTTTTCAGTGATATATCTCAGTGTTTTTTGAAGATGGGTATGTATCATCTTCATTTTATAGATGAGAGGAGACAGGCACAGAGGGGTGAAATGACTTGCTCAGGTGTACACAGCCAGCCTGTTCCAGAGGCTGTATTAGAAGACAGGTCTCCTGGCACCCTGTCCTTTGTTCTTTATCCATTAGATGAGAAAGGAAGATAGTTATAAGGTGGAAATAGGCCAGGGTGAAATAAATAAGGCTTCTTTGCAGAAGTCTAAAGAGATGGAGTCATTAAAAGAGACATTAAATGGGGATTTTTTTAATATTGAAAAATGTTTTATGGTAGAATTCTGTAATAATATAGACTCAGACCCATACCCTAGTTGTCAGAATTTTATTCAGACCATTCAGCCACCATGTCACAACACTGATCAAACTCCTCCTGCTGGATACTCACCAGGCTGCCATGTTTAGGTCCCATACGCTGGGCTCATGTGCTTCTAAGCTTCTCTTGGTCTGAGTAGGCTCCAGCATCATCTTTCTGTGGCCTCTCTGGCACACTTCCTGGTCATAGACTATCAGTTAGCCCTTCAACAAAGTAGGACTTTGCAGTCCAGCTTTCCTAGTAGTCCCATAGGGCCAGTGCTGACCACCACCCCCTCACCCCTCACCACATGACACACCAATATCTAAAGCACACCCTTTCCCAGAGTTCCTACTTTGTCGGCACTCTGGTTTGCAGTTTATCTCTCCAGAGACAAGGGATAGTCTAAGCATTTAACACAGATTTTGCAAAAGGAATTCTAAAACAATTACTCTTTATCTTAGACAGCACAAGAGACATACAGATCTAGACAAAATAAAACTGCTATATGCTCTTCCCTGTCTTGCTTTCCTTCCCACTCTGGAGCATTCTTTGGGCTTATGTTAGAGTCCTGTGTGGTGGTCATGATCCTCGCTCTTCTCCGAAACAGCCTTGCTTTTGGCTTCTGCCTTCAGTCTCTTCTTCGCGTCTCTAAAATGGCTGGTGAGAGTGTTCAAAATAGGAGATTGGTTGCTCAGTTACCGGTCCACCTGGGTGGATTGGTTTTCTTGGACTGGCCATCTTCTTTTTCCAAGGGGGCTTCCATTTGAATAGAAGACTATAATGGTTTAGCATTGTTATCTCTGTACTAGTAATAAGAATATCTCCTCTTAGGTGTTCCAGCACAGCATGGAGGCAACAGAACAGCTTTAAAATAAAAATGGTACAAAAAACAAAATGGAGGATGTATGATATAGAAATATACAGACATACATTAATCCATCAAACGGCTGCTTTAAATTCAGTTGTAAAAGTATCTTTTTTTTTTTCCCCTCTCAGCAGAAATGTTCAGGGGATTTCATCTTCAGAAAAACAAGGATTTTATTTTTTTTAATGCTTGAATAACAGATGTTGCTGTTAATGAAATATCCCAAGGATATCTAGAGCATGCATTATGTAACAATCACCTGCAAAGGAAGCAAACTGAGTAAAGCAGGTTCACTGCAATGTTTTAATCATGCCTTTCTATAGACTTTGGTATGTTACCTTCCAGCAAAATAATCAGATTATAGTTATATTGAAAAGTCTGTCAGAAGGGCTTCTAAAGAGCATTGAGCTCTTTACATATGAAATGATTGTGTAAGATTCATAACAGATGAATGGTCCTGTGTGTAATTTTATTTTTTGTCCGTTGTAAGTAGGTACCTTAAACTGACACACAGGATTCTTACCACATGGTTCCTATTAATGCTAATGAGCTAGCTACAGCAAGTTGAGTCTTCAGACATAATTGAGGTGAGTCTGTAATCCCTGTTTCCTTTTTCAGGAGGATTTTGTGTTTTAAATAGGAATGGGCAAAAGGATTTAGAGGAAATAAGAATCAACCCCAGCTTTAACCCAAACCTAGACTATAACTAAAGTTCAGTATACTTTTTTTAAATTGCACACCTGCGTGTTTGACCTGGTTTGGTCAACACTTTAAAGAGAGACTGTGGTAATGGTGTTTCTGGCCTGTCTGGAACCAGAAAGCACTGGAGATGTCATGAGAAGACCAGCCCCGAGTCAGGAGACAAGAAAGCAAAAGTGGATCTGCAGGATAGACAACCAAGGTTTAATCAGATCAGACTCTACACTTTTATTCTGATTTTTCACTCCCCCAGTGCCAAATAGGTGATATCACTGTGAGGGAGACACTGCCTATGCATATATGTCTATTTGCATATGCAAATCTGCGACTTTGCACACTTAGCTTGGGGTGACACCTTTACGGAGTGATTTAGTGGAACAGTGGAAAGTGTTGTGCATTGTGTGAATTGCTGGGTTGGCTGCCTCCCAAGTGCGCGCACAGATACACCCACACCCCTAGGGTTGCCAATTTTGGTTGGCTGTATTCCTGGAGATTTCATCACATGACATAATCTTTAATTAAAGATTAATCTTTAATTCCTGGAGACTCCAGGCCAATCCTGGAGGGTTGGCAACCCTACCACCACCCCATTCCTGGGACCTGTTTGCTCTACCGGCAGCCTGCCTCACTGCTTCTTGAAGAAACTCCACACACCTTTTTTGTCCATTCACAACACCCCTTCTTGGGGATGGGTTTATTCATGTAAAATAAATCTCAGAGCCTTAAAATAAAGTCCATTTGTTTATTTCCCTTTTATCAGATCACTCCCAGCCTTTACTGCTTGTAGTCTCTCTTCCCAATCTCTGCCGGACACTACCCAGCAGCCTCTGGACTCCACTCTGGACTCCCTAAGTATCCTCTCCCCCCCCCCACACACAGCTTCCTGCTGCCCTTTATAGGGAATCAGCTCTTCCATACTCAGCTGATTCTAATTAAACTCTCATCTTATCCCAGGTGTGGCAGGCAGAGCTAATTGTAAGGGGTTGGCCAGGCTTGTGGTTCTTAAAGGGGCAGGCCTCCCTGTCACAATCTGCAAGTGAATTCAGGTTCAAATCCCATTTAGTCTGTTGCAGAGGACTCAAGTTTATGAAAATATAAGCCTGATGATTTACTTTACATTTAGAAGATTAGTAAACAGAGGGCCAGATCCTGACTGCTGCTGATGCATCTACTTTGTTCAATCTGCTGTGGGGGCTTATCGGAATCGTTCAGCGTTTCTCCCAGCTAAGTATTTGTTTACTCCAACAGTATATGTGATGTGCTACAGTGGTTTACTTACTCTGGCAACCACAGGCCCAGTCCTGAACTCCTTCCACAGCCCTTTCACATATAGTCAGTGAATGGACTGCAAGATTCAGCCCCATATTTCTATTCTACGCTATCCTATATAGGTTCTCACAGTGCTCAAATCACTGTAGCATCTGAGTGCCTTCCAGTAATGCATTAAGTGACGTGACTAATATCTGTCACATGTGGTTTATCTCATTCTTTTCCCAAGGGAAGTCATCCTATTTGAAATGTGTGTTGTTTCCTCCTTGCATACTTTGCAATATGAAGACTTAGACATCCGTAGTTAAACGTATTTGAGGCCCTTTGAAATTTATAATTATTAGTCAATGAAAATATGTAAATAGATATGCCAAAAAGAGCAATATTTAAAGCTTTTTTCCAAAAATCTTCTGCACAATTCATGATTTCCCAAAACCTTTTATAAAAAAAAGTAATAACATTCAAAATGTATTAACACTGAGGCTGGAAACCAGTTATGCAGTTTACAAAATCAACAATTGAAACAAGCAGTGTGTTTGCGGGGGAGAGCGGGGGTGGATGCATTTGTATCCATTTGAAAAGGACCCATTTGAGAGAAAAGTCAACTGCAAAGCCTGCAGTCACATGACCTCATATTATGGCTATAAAACCAAACCTTCTAGCTTAACTCTCCCCCAGCCCCCATTAAGTGGCTTGTTCAGCTGCTTTATGGTTATACAGCAAATATCCACTCTGCTTCTTTTTGGTTCAATTTAAATTATTTACTGTGATATTTTTACTTATTAATAATGGAGAGCAAGCCCTTTCCTTAAAGTCTGAGCACTAAATCTATTCTTTAAATCAAAATAAGGGGTGAGGTGGTTGAGCTGGGGATTTGCGTATTCAGTTTTTGTACTAGGGGAAGAATGCATGATCCTATGCAGAGTACTTAGGAAATATAGATAGATGCAGTTTGCTGCATATTAGGTCAGTGTGGGTGCGTGAGTGTGCATACACACAAGATCAGAATTCAGACACAGCTTTATTATGCTTTTTTAAAATCAATAGTTGCTGGAACTTGCCACTCATAAATTGAAGGCTCTAAGAAGGGCACCTTAAGAGCTGTTGTCCCACTTACTTGGACAGTACACAAATTCTTAGACTTGCTCATTCAGAAAATGTGCTTGATCAGTGTGTATTATACAGTGTGGCAAAGGCAGCAGTAAAGGTTGACAACAGTTTGGCTAAAATTCATCCCTGATGTAATTCCATTGAAGCAAAGAATTACAGGGATGGAATTTGTATAGTGACGCCAATGCCAGGTCAAGAAGATTGACATTAGGAAGGAAATGAGCAAGATGTAATGGAAATCTTGACATATGCAGAAGAGGACAGTCACAGGAGAGAGGTATAGATAATCTCTTTGAACTAATGACACCAGGATTTGGGGACAAGGATTAAAATTAAAGAAATAACAGACAAAATTAGGATGGAAGCAAATTTTTAACACACACAGGCGGTGAACTCCTACACTGGGCAGCAGATCTAATTAATAGAGCCGTATTCAAAATATAAAGCAAGGCAGCAACTTCACATGAAAGTCTTCTGGGACATTACTGGATAAATGTAGTGAGTTACTCTCAGTAGCTGGATTGAACACAGCAAGCTTCTGCTCTCATTTTTCTATTAGGTTCTCATAACAATTCTGTACAAAATACTACACTATAAGAGAATGTTTAGGCTGCATGGTTACACATTTGAAAGTCAAAGAAATATCAAAGCTAAGGTTGCACTGCAACTTTGACTCTGCCCCTTTGTGCCTATGCATTACAATGCAGTCTTCAGTTACATACATGTATATCATATGAGAAATAATATACCATATTTATAACCTTAAATACACACTTGGAGCATCATATTTTCCCCTTGTTGTATTTGTTCAATGCCAATTACTTTGTTTAGGAGTTAATTGGCCCTGCCAGGTCAAGTTCTGAGAGGTGCTGAGCATCTGCAATTTCCACTGAGTTCAAAAGGAGATAAAAATGCTCACCCACGTCTCAGGATTTGGCCCTTACGCTCTTCACACGCTACGTTCTCTTTTCTTCAAGGTCTGCATTTTAATATTTTTCTCAGCCCTCACACTCATATAGAAGAAGATATTTTAATTCCAATATACCTTTTAGGGTTGCCACCTCTGAGGTACAAAGAAACAGGATGCCTGAGAGGACCCTGACCCCTACAACTGGCAAGCTGGTAGTGTGTACTGAGCACCCTTAGAGATTTCCTGGGACAGCTACCTCAAAAAAGGGATGAGCCTGGGAAGACCTGGACAGGTGACCACCCTACTGAAGAGTAGTTCGGTATTAGCAGTTCTGACATTGTTTCTCAGAGAAATACACACAACGGGGGAAGGAACTTGAAAAATATTTTCTGTTTTGCCAGTTTCTACTTGGTCCAGGCATATTTCCCTATTATTGATGTAGTCCAAAGCCAAGTGAAGTCACTGAGAGTCTCCCTTAGCTTCCAAGAGTTTTGGATCAGGCCTCATGCAAATGGGGAATATCTCTCAAATTGGTAGAATCTGCCAAAATTCATCCATGTTTTTCTTATTTTTATTAGTAATATATTTTTGTTTGACTGGTGTTTTGTAGCAGTGTAACTCTTGTATTCTTCATGTGGTTTAGCATCATAATTCCTTTCTCTTGTTAATAGATTTACTTTCTTTAGTATAATGCAAAATTTCTCCTTTAGGCCCTGATTCAGGAAAGTATGTAAGCATTTGGCTTGACTAGTCAGTAAAGCCCCAATTCAATGAAAAGTGAGTAACTTGTTTACAAAAATTATAGTCAATGAAATTAAAAGGCCAGCACATTTAAATTGATAAAATAATATACTTTTGAAACACATACATTAAATTGTGGTACTCATTGCTACAAGATACTATCCAGGCCCAATGGATAAGGAAAACATCCACAGTTACTTTAGATAGGATATTAGATATCGCTCCCTACTTACTAGTCAGTGTTTACATGCACTTTTTATGCTTCTGTGTTCAGAAAGAAACCAACAAAACCTTAGAGCACTGAAGTGCTGTACTGTGAAATATCTTCAAGGGCTGACTTTGGGCAAAGGGAACGGAGAATCTGGAAGAGACTAAAATGTGAAGGAAGTCATAGTAGGCAGGGTAATTCAAAGACAGATGGAACAGAAATGAAAAGAACAAACTAAGAAGGGTTGGATTGAAGAGAGACAGTGGAAAGCCAAAAAAAAAAAAAAAAGGCAGGGGGAAATATCCTGGAGCAGGTTAGACAGATGGCGTGCCAAAGGCAACAGGGAATCTTCCTGGGAAAAGCAAGCACCCTAGCAGAAAGAAGCAGAAAGCATAGTTGACACATACAACATGTTAGTCGTCATCCCGATTCAGACAATGTCTTTATTACTTTTTTTTTAAAGGATTTTTTGCTAAATGTGCAAGAACGTTATGCAAATCCAGAATAGTAGCCAGGATAACATTCAGTTCGATTAAAAAAAATCAGTGTCGACAGTAGCTGTGTTGCTAACCCACTCCAATTTTGCCACGTTATCTATTTTTTCCCCTTCTGCTTTAAACCTAAATCAACTGGCTCAGCAGTATCATAAGGGTTGGATCACATTAGAAGAAGGAATACATTATGGTTGCTCTTTTAAATCTTTCTTTACCAACCCTTTTCTCATTGCTTGAAAATGTAATTCTAGCCAAAGATCTTCCATAATTAAAGAGAAAACCTGTCCAGCTAATTAGAAGTTTTCTCTTGCCCTAGGCATAGCTATGAGCATTGAAACAGAGTTTAAGGCAAACCACACAGCAGCAGAAGCAGTTGAATTATTTAAAATGAATGTCTGTTTTCCAAACCATACTCGGTGGAAAAAAGTAAACAGTGAGATCAGAAACAACAAAAAGATTGGGTTGCTTACCTTGCCAAGGAAAATCCCTAAGAGCTATAGAAACCTTCCACAAATAGTATTGATAACGTGGGAATGTGTCAAAAATACTGAATGTCATGCCATTCTGGCTCCTGGCCTTGATTATGTAATTGCTGTGCATGCATGACTTGCTGCCAACTGTGACTTATACAGGAACATCCTAAGGAAAAGTACGACAGTGAAACCCTATTAAAGAGCTTTTAATGTAAAGGGATACTGTCAACTAGGGATGCGCAGGGATCCTGATGTTCTTATTTGTTTTCTGCTGACTGAGGGAGGAAGAAAGAAAAGAGCCTGTTTATTCTGTCTAATTATGTAGACTTCATCCAAGGTTCCCTCTTGCATACCTCCACTGTCTCTCAAAATGAGGTGTTCTCACTCCCTTTTCAGGGACTGAGTAGGCTGCAACCACACCACTTTCAGCTTCTGATGGTCCAAGAACAAGGGAAACTGAGCTCAGGACTCCAAATTTAATTCCCTGCTCTGTAGTGCAACCCTGCAAAATTTACTCACCCACTTCCCTGAGCTGATAGTATTTTTGATGGGTGTGTAAAATGTCATTAGTTTTTCCAATATCGTTGACAATGACCAGTTTGAACTTTTGAACTTTTCACAGCAAGTATTTGCAAAAATCAATTCTAGAGGCCATCATGCATGGATCGCCATCATGGGGGTTGACAGGATGCGGTGTGATCTTTTTCCAATCAAAGATGAAAGTGTGCATTTTTCTAGCACCACAGTTATTTGGACAGCCAAAGTTATGTTTGATCTTGCAGTCCTTACTGAAGTCAAATAGATTTTTGCTTGAGATGAAAACTACAAAGTTGGGCCCACAGAAATTTCCATCCACTGTACAAGATAAGGTGGTAAGTACTGCATTCTAGGGGTTATCATCCCTCCAATCCACCTTCGCTCTGACAATGGGGATGTTGCCTGATCTTTAGATTATGTATTAATTATATTGATTACTTAAGAATCCCCAGTTATTACTTTGAGGGTTGCCAGGTTCTTGCCCCAAGATCAGACCCAGTGTTATTCAAATTATTATATAGTTGGGAACCCTGATGTGCACAGTTGCAACACTCTCACTGTAGGAACTCATTTATATTTACAAATATAGTTTAATAATACATTTAGCACAGTCACAAAAACCCCAACTTAGTAAGATGGAGATACTACAGAATTCACATCCAATCTGCACATCCATATACTCACACCATCTCCTGTAAAACAACCTGAAACATTAGCCATCATCTTCCTCGTCACCTTCCCCATCAGCACCAGTGGCCATTATTCTGGCACCTCCCAAGGACTACACCTCTCTCTCCTACTGCCCCTAGGAGTATATAATATGTTATGCTGACGCCACTATGTTTGATGCATATTCAGTAGGGGATTTTCCCCCTTTTTCTTATTTGTATTTCCTCACCTTACTAATGTTGGAGTGTCTTTTCCCTATAGATTAGTATATCAATGATCTCAACTTATTATCATATACGTCCATTCATTACCATGGCCCTTTTGTGGTTAGGTATCACATTTGTTATTTCTGCCCTAACAGGTTATTTCGGTTCTTTACCAGTTCTAAGGTGTGGTGTACCTGTTAAGTTTAAAAGGTATGAACTTAGGAAAGCCCCTATGCCAACCTGCTTTAACGCATCCTCCATGTTAAAGGTCGCAGCCATATATGGACCTTATGCTTTAGCTCATCACCATCTATCTAGGTGAAAGGTCCCAAACATATGTATGCAAACTTTGACTTAGCTCAATATAGAGGATGTGGCCGCAGGTTCCTTGTGTTACAGCCAAAATATACTTTAATATAGACCTATAAACCTATTATAATAAAAACAAATAATCAAACCCATAAGAAAATAAGAAACTTATAAGAAAAGATATATAAGCAAACAGACTAGCCTTGGTGTATCTCGTGTACCTGTTATGTATGTCAGTTCATTGCAAGGACACTTCTGTGGTTGATGTGAATAATTTGAACAAGAGTATTGTCAAGCTTATTCAATGTTAGGCCTAAAACTTCCGGAAGCCTCAAAGATCAAGCATAGCAACCAGAGGAGTGTAGCAAGTTCAAACTAGGAAATATTGTAGACTTGTGGTCAGCTTCAAAAAGCAAGCTTTGCAAAATTAGATACGGACTTGTGGTCTAGGTGTAAAGCAACCAAGTCCTTCTTTAGGCTGTTTCAAATGTTTTGTGTCTAATACATTAACCACAATTAGAACAATTGGCTGTATTCCGAGAATATGAGCTGTGCACCTGTGCATAGATCATAATTTCAAAGTAACCACAACCACCACAGTAAACATTTGGCCTAACCTGATTGGTTGACCCACTTCAAAACATGGTGGGCAGATGAGATTAAATGTGTAAACCCTCAGGTGGGTTTGTGTTTGTGTGTCTTGGTCTAAGAAGTCATTCTCTTTGATCGGTCAGACCCACACCCCCTGAACCGAGGAAACCTGAACTACACCGACTATCTGTACCTGGCCAGTGCAAAGAGCGGTCGACTAAAGGGTAACGTGTTCTCGGCAGGGTAAGGTTTTGAAGTAAAAAAAGTCTGGTTGCAGTATAAAGTAACGGAATAAAAAAGTCTGGGTTGCTCAAGCTGATTTGATCTCAAGTTGTATTGACACTATAGTATTAAGAATGGTAGTGTCGGGATAATTTGATCTCAGTTATATTCATGCTGCAGTATTAAAAATAGTAGTAAAAGTTTAATACTAGTGTTAAGCTGTTTAGAAATAGTAGTAAGTTGTTATCTTTTATATTTATATATATCAATTTATAGTATCTCTGTACTTGTGTTTATTAAGGGCAGGAATAGTACTTGTAAGGTTAATAGTTAATGAGTAATAATAACCTTGCATATATTGTGGTTGTCATCGGTCTAACTTGCAATGCTAATGATAGGGTATTACAGTCGTCAGTAATTAATGCAGAATATTACTTGTACTTGTGCTTGTCTTCAGTATAATTTGTCATTTATATTAATCCTTATTCAATTCTGGTCTTTAATTTTTCTTTTCCTATTCTGTCTGTGTTGCATTTATAGCCGTAAGTCATTAAAAACCTTTCTTGAGGAATAATCAGTAGTTTTAATTTCTTTATGCGGACACCACTTAACCTCATTACTTCTGTGTTGGGTAGTGGGAAGTAGTGATCACACAGGGTACAATTAGGGCCCTGATGTGTGTCTCCCTCTTCCATAATCTCCACAGTTGACTCATATACCCGTGGTCAGAACTTCCCCTTAAACTCTATTTTCAGCTCCCCAAATACTTGGGGTTTTCCGTTGGGCCGTTTATGTATGCAAAGTTTATCAATTCAAAGTTCCTAGGCCTCAAGCCTTATGCTAACTTGCTGAAGCTAATGTCTTGCAGGACACAGGCCTGTAGGTTTCTTGCATTACTGCTGAATATAATGCAAAGCAGAATATAATACAAAGCAGTAAATATAATAAAGGCAAGCTAGCCCACTGGGCTACAGGGAGGAGAAGATAATTAGTTAATGTTCCATGTGGGGAAGGGAAAGGGGGAATTTCCTGGTTCTTGATCTTGCTTGTAGCTATCTTGATTAGGGGGTGAACAGGGGCGGCTCTATGTGTTTTGCCACCCCAAGCACGGCAGTCAGGCGGCTTTTGGCAGCATGCCTGCAGGAGGTCCGCCGGTGCCATGCCTTCGGCGTCCCCGCCGCCAAATTGTCGTCGAATCCACAGGACCAGCAGACCTCCTGCAGGCACGCCGCCAAAGGCAACCTGACTGCCGCCCTCACAGGGACCGGCAGGCCGTCCCCCATGGCTTGCCGCCCCAGGCACACGCTTGCTGCGCTGGTGCCTGGAGCCGCCCCTGGGCGTGAAAAGGAGCCCATGTTCCCAAGGAACTGGGAGTGAAGGTATGGGACCAACTCCCTAGAATGATGTACATCAGTGGAACTTCATCAATATTCAGTAGCTGAAGGTCTTGCCCATGGTCTTCAAGAAGGTCCCCCCACCCCTTCTCACAAAGTCAAGAGCTCCCTTTTCATCTTCAGTGGGTGAAAAGGCTACCACAAAGTAAAGAGGTATCTTTTGCTAAAGTGGGCCTTCTCCTGTTACAGTGAAACTCCCCATAGACTGAAAAAGCAATTGTCACTACAAGAGGACTTCCATTGTATGTTGAAAAAAATACTCACACTAGATCCTGGTATCCGTGCTGGCTTCTTGGATTGCTGTATACAAACACCATCATCAGCCAGTTATTCACATGCAGTATGAGGGACAGAATGCTAATATCTGGGACCAACAATAAAAGCCTGTCATCCAATGCACTGAAGAAGTTCAAACTAAATCATGTTGCTAGTGGTTTCATAAGTCTGTGTCCAAAATAAATTCACCCCAAGGTGCACTGTGGTTCTGCACATACATTTAACTGATATGAAATTAGATTTAAGCATCTATTTTTTGTCCTTAAAAAAAAAAAGACTGGAGATGGGACACTGGATCGGACAAATGTTAGAGAGACTAGGTGGGTGAGGTAGTATCTTTTATTGGACCAACTTCTTTTGGTGAAAGAGACAAGCTTTTGAGCCTCAAGAAGAGCTCTGTGTAAGCTGGATCTTTCACCAACAGAAGTTGGTCCAGTAAAAGATATTAGCTCACCCATGTTGTGTCTCTAATATCCTGGGACCAACGCAGTTACAACAACACTGCAAACAACAAATGCTAGAGAGACTTTCTGCCAGTTTCTCAAGGAACCCAAGAAGACTGACCTGCAATGTACAGTGTATTGGAACTGTGTTAAAACCCAGAAAATCCTAGATGGGCTCCCATTTATATACCTTTCAAACTCAGTTTGTGCTCTCTTATTGCTCTCTCCTTTGTTAGGAGTGATATGTGCCTTCCCATTGTTGGCTGTGAAATACATAGTAATAAAACAAATACTATAAAAATTAAAGATGGGATGGACTGAATGAGGAAACAACAAAAGGAAATGTGTGGAGGGGCACAGAATAGCAGGACCTAAATATGGGAGGGCAGATGTATGGGGGAATGGGAACTATTCCTTTTCTTCTTTTTCATCTTTCTTCTCAGAGTAATTCAACTATCAGAAACAGTTGTGTGAAAGAAAAGGTTACAGTCTAAATTTTGAAAAATGACTTATAATTTTTGGAGACATCTTAAAGGGGCCTGACTCTTCAGAGGACAGGTGCTCAGCACCGTCTGAAAATCAAGGACCTTTTAATGTGTCTCAAATTGGGTGTCCAGATAGTGAGGCACCCCAAATCACTTGTTACATCAGAAAATGTAGGCATATGTTCTGTTCAATAGGTTCCATTTACTATTGATTGGCTATAGCCATGTGATACAAAACAATTTTGAGTTCTTTAAACAATATCAGCCTGTTGTAGCTAGCACATTAGAGCTCAGATGCATACCCTGAGAACCAATCTGCTACGCTGGCTCAAAGAATCATGCTAAAATAGATTACACATTGCACAGTGGTGGGGAAAAGGAACACTGTGGCCAAAGACAAACTTTTACTGTTAGGAAAAATGCCATGGGTTTTTAATGTCCTTGCTGAGCTGATGTTTTGTTTTGTTTGCTTGCTTGCTTGCTGTGATGAGAATCTTGTGAGAGAAAGGATGGTCTTGTCGGTAAGGCTCTAATCTGGGACTCTAGCTCTGTTCCAGACAGTGTGAACCTTGGGCAAGTTATCTGATCTGTGTCTAAGATCCCCATCCGATAAATGGATCTTCCCTATCTCATTTCTTCCTTGTCTGTTTAGTGTGTAAGGTCTTCAAGGCAAAGACTGTCTCTTATAAGTGTTTATCAGTGCCTAGCACAATGCAGCTCCAATCTCAGTTTGGTCCTCTAGGCCCTAATGCAATATAAATAATGACGATGACAAACTGCCTAGTGGATGAAGGTTTGAATTAACCAGGCCAGGATTTGAACATGTTCGCGGTAGTCTAGGTATTTAATTTCTGACAACTGTACCATTGCTTCATGTCAAAAAATGTCATGTTGAGGGCACAGGGGCAAAGTAAAATACAGATGCAATAGTGTTGAGTTGCTACTTATTTTTATACCACACTATGCTGCTACTTATACTTATTTATGTTCCACATTGATGTTTAGCTGAGATATGTACTTAATTTTTTTTCCCCTGGAAAACATAATGTTTTTTGGCACCATCCCATGTGACAGTCTCATAAACAAACTAAGGCTAGGTCTACACTAGCGGGGTGGGGAGGGGTCGACCTAAGATATGCAACTTCAGTCGGCGTATCTTAGGTTGATTTACCTGGCTGTGAGGACGGCGGCGAGTCGACCGCAGCCGCTCCCCCATCGACTCCGCTTCCACCTCTCGCCGCGGTGGGAGTTCCGGAGTCGACGGCAGAGTGATCGATTTTATCACTAGATGCGATAAATCGATCCCCCGATAGGTCGATCACTACCCGCCGATCCAGTGGGTAGTGTAGACATGCCCTAAGGAAATGTGGTCTAGATTAAATTACTATAAGGTGGGTGCAAAACTGATTGAAAAACAATGCTCAAAGAGTAGTTACACTGCTCTACAGCCAAAATGCTTCTGAAATAAATGTAGCCAAACTTTACGAATTCTGGGTCACTGAGAACAAAAATGATGCTTAAAATTGTTGATTGGCTCTAGTTTTCAAGATATGCTATTGGGTCAGTATATACGACACTTGACTTGGGAATGGTGGAGGATAAGTGAGTTATAAAGGGAAGGGATCTCAATTTAAACCAGAAATGACTAAAATACATCTTTGACTGGATCTATGAATAAATCTATGACTGGGTTTGGACAGTACTTGCTTTTTAGGCAAAACAATGAATGATGCAATCTGAAGCTGGTATTGCGTCATACATGATATGAATTGCATCATGTTATTCCTAGAAATCATGGATGATGCAATCATAACGAAGCTTACATCACTCTGCTGAACAAATTGCCCTATATCAGCTCTAGAAATCATACAGTGTCGTGCTCTCTTATTTGGCAGTGTTTGATTTTGCAAAGGGACACATTTCTGTTTAGCCAAAGTGAGCAGAGATGCCTCGTACTTGTGTGAACAGTGCAGATAACTTCTGCTATGTTTGTGGTGAAGTGACTTTTGCATCACAAAAGCGCAGTATAACCACTATGGTTAAGAAAGCCTATCACCTTTATTTTGGCTGCAAAATTGGAGATCCGGACAAGAGGTGGGCCCCACACATATGCTGCAACACTTGTGCAACAAATCTTCGCCAGTGGTTGAACAGGAAAAGGAAATCTATGCCTTTTGCAGTGCCAATGATTTGGAGAGAGCCAACAGATCATACCAGCAATTGTTACTTCTGCATAGTGCCTCCAGTTGGGAAAGGTGTGTCAAAGAAGAAAAAGTGGACTGTGCATTATCCAAACATTCCATCAGCTATACACCCAGTACCCCACATAGAAGGACTGCCGGTTCCTGATGCACCAGAATCATTCTCACTTGAGTCAGACGAGGAAGAGGAAGAGGATGAAACTTCTGGTCCTGAACCATCAATGTCACAGGACCCACATTTTCTCCCATCCTCCTCCTCTGAACCACACCTCATAACACAAGGTGAACTGAATGACCTTGTCAGGGATTTGGAACTACCCAAGAGTAAGGCAGAGCTGTTGGGCTCCAGACTACAGCAGTGGAATCTCCTGGCAGGTGACGTTAGGGTTTCCATGTTCCGTGACCGTCAAAAGGATCTTGTTCCATTCTTCTTCATGGAAGGTGATCTTGTAGCCTGCAACAACATCGATGGTGTGATGGCAGCCCTCAACATCGTTCACGATCTAGATGAGTGGAGACTGTTCATTGATTCATCGAAGACGAATCTTAAAGTTGTTTTACTGCATAATGGCAATGTTTTGCCATCAATTCCAGTTGGTCATGCAGTCCATATGAAGGAAACCTATGACAAAATGAAACAACTTTTGAGGTGCATAAACTATGACCAACATCAGTGGCAGCTTTGTGGCGATTTGAAGGTTGTTGCTCTCTTGCTTGCTCTGCAGACTGGATACACAAAGTACTGCTGTTTTCTCTGCGAATGGGATAGTCGTGCAAGAGATTCCCACTACATCAAGAAAGATTGGCCACTCCGACAGTCATTGGAGCCTGGGAGGAAAAGTGTTCAGCATCCACCACTTGTTGAATCAAGGAAGATTTTGTTACCACCCTTACACATCAAGCTGGGTCTGATGAAGAACTTTGTCAAGGCCATTGACAAAACACAAGCAGCTTTCAAGTACCTCCATGGAAAATGTCCAAGGTTAAGTGAAGCTAAAATAAAGGAAGGTGTCTTTGTTGGTCCTCAGATTCAAGAACTTCTTCGAGATGATGCATTTGACCATGCACTGCGTGGCAAGGAAAAGACGGCATGGAAAGCCTTCCAGTTAGCGGCAATAAATTTTCTCGGAAACAACAAGGCAGACAACTACAGGTTGTTGGTGGAAAACCTCCTCAAGGCATACAAAAGCCTTGGTTGCAACATGTCACTAAAGATACATTTTTTGCACTCTCATCTAGATTTTTTTCCACCGAACTGCGGAGCAGTGAGCGACGAGCACGGCGAGTGATTTCACCAGGACATTGCAACAATGGAGAAACGCTATCAGGGCATATGGAGCCCATCAATGCTTGCAGACTATTGCTGGACAGTGACAAGAGGTGCTCCATTTAATGAATACAAGAGACAAGCCAAGAAGCGCCGAGTAGACACTGAATAGGACTAAACTATGTACATAATAGTTTTTTGCCTTTTGTTTCATAAAAAATGTTATTTATATAACCCTTTTGCTGATTTTTTAAAGTGTTACATAAACAGGACAGGTGAAATATTATCATGTAAAGCAACCATAAACACATGAAAAGACCTAGGTTTACAATTTATGATTAAAACTCTACTATCTACACAATATATATAGACATAAAATGTAAAAACTTAAATATCTTAGTAACAGTAGCCAATCAGTTGTTTTAATTGTCATATTTGAATTCAGCACATCAAAATACATAATAAATAGCACATTTTATCTCTGAAGCAGACGACTTCTCAAAAATTGTAGACCAGTGTTATCAATGGTTCACTGTAGGACTGAGGGGAGACATCTGGTGGGGTCACGCCGGGGTTTGTCCTGGGTCTAGGATGTATCTTCATTAATGATTTGGATAATGGATTGGAGAGTGTGCTTATAAAATTTGAAAATGATGCCAAGCTGGGAGTGGCTGCTAGCACTTTGGGGAACGGATTTGAATTCAAAATGACCTTGACAAATTGGAGAACTGGTCTGAAATCAACAAGATGTAATTCAATATAAAAGAACTATCCTTAAGAAAGGAAAATCAAATGCACAACTACAACATGGGGAATAACTATCTAGACAGTAGTACTGCAGAAAAAGATCTGGGGTCTTAGTGGATCACAAATTTAATACAAGTCAACAGCGTGATACAGTTGCTAAAAAGGCTAATATCATTCTGGGGTGTATTAACAGTATGTTAATAGTTTTATATGTAGGACACAGGAGGTAATTGTCCCTCAGCACTAGTGAGGTGTCAGCTGGAGTACTGTGTCCAGTTCTGGGCACCACACTTCAGGAAAGATGTGGACAATTTGGAGACAGTCCAGAGGAGAGCAACAAAAATGATAAATGGTATAAAAAACACTGGGCATGGTTAGTCTTGAGAAAAGAAGACTGAGGAGGAACCTAATAAGTCTTCAAATATGTTAAGGGCTGTTTTAAAGAGGATAGTGATCAATTGTTCTCCATGTTCACTGAAGGTACAAGAAGTAATGAGCTTAACCTGCAGCAAGGGAGATTTAGGTTAGCTATTAGGAAAACCTAACTATAAGATAGTTAAGCACTAGATCAGGCTTCCAAGGGAGGTTGTGGAATCCCTGTCACTAGAGGCTTTTGAGAACAGGTTAGACAAGCAGCTCTCCTGGGTAGTCTGGGTGGTATTGGTCCTGCCTTAATGAAGGGGGCTGGACTATATGATCCTTTGAGGTCCCTTCCTGCCCTACATTTCTAGAACTCTATGGCTGTGTATAGTTGTCATAGTATAATTAGAGTAATTATCCAGTTGCTGCTAACAGCAAACTCTGTTTACACAATATATCTTGCTGTCTTCAATTTTTTAATTTATTTAATAAACTACATCTGCATGATTTGTTCCTGTGATTGTTCCATAATTACTCTGAAACTATTGTATAGTAGTATTTTATTCTGTATAGGTTCTTATACTGCACTCATCATTGTTGTGTCTGAGCACCTACTATAAGTATAATACTAATGATGTGTTACATTTAAAAATTAGGCTTAAAATGTAAAGGTGTAACTCTAAATTGTGTTAAAGTTGATTAGAAAAATTAGTTGACTTTCTGCCAGTCAAATTCTAGAGATTGGGAGAAGCCCAAAGACTGTGTCAGATATTTCTCAAGTTCTGTGGGGTTCCTGTAACATGGTCAACAATAATGTAGGGAGACATGGATTTCAACTTGCTAATAATAGTCTTTGACCTGACACAGTATTTCTCACGGTGGAGCTCACTGGACTTTGCAGAGGAAGGTAAGTATCTCAATCCCACTTTATGAATGAGGAAGTTAGATACAGAGGTGAATTCACTCAACCAGTGTCACACAGCAGGTCAGTGGCTTAGCCAAGAATGGAACCAAGGTCTCTCTGATTCTCTCTAGTGCCGTATCTGCTGAGCATGCTGCCTCCACAAGAAACGTGGTTGTGGAACAGAACAAAATGGCAAAAAATCATTCTGCAGCTTCTAAAACTCTCTGCTGAGTGAGGGCGGTGAGGCTTGAGAAACACAGAACCTGTTGTCTGCTGAACTGAGCCCATTACTTCTATGTCTGACTTAGGTTCTTTTCTATAGAGTGAACAGACATTATTTCCCAAATGAAAAAGGGCATTTGTCACTATAATCAGAGCCATTCTTCCAACGTTGAAGACCATGAAATGAATCAAAATGCTGCAGCCCCACAATGCTCCAACTCTTGAAAGAATTTCACATACAGCGCATTTCCCAGCTTAATACATTTCAAACTACAGTAACTCCTAATAAGATAAAAGGCAGCAAGAGGCAATGACAAATCAGAGACTCTTGCCTCCAACAATCATGCATGACTTACCATGGCAAACAAGTGCACTATAAGGAAAGTGAAAGCTCAGCACCCGTTTCAGGCCTCCTGCTGCAGCCTTTTATGGCTTTTATTTTTTTTAATCCTGTTTGTCAAAATAATGGCCCTTTATCAGCACTGAGTGCAGGGATTTTGACTCCTTGCCTGCTGGGTTTCCCCTCTGCTCTGTATGGGTCTCCTAATTGAATATTTTTCCATTAGTAGAAAGGTTTCACATAAGGACTGAGAAAAAGATATAGCAAGACAGAATTGAGACACCCCCCGCTCCTCCAAAAACAGGAAATATTCTCTTCTCACTGTACAGTCCCAATGCTCACTGGAATAGACAATGACATTTGTAAGTACACTACAGTAAAATCCTAATGTGGAAGTTATAAGTGATGATTATAACTAGACGAATCACCAGTACCTCATTTCCCATCTCAGTGAGTTCAAAGCAAAGAATAAATTGCTACCTGTGGTGTGATCTTGTATTAGCCACTCCTGCCTGTCTCTTGGTATCCTATTGGCAAGTGATCATTTCATAATTAAAAGGGTGAATTATTAAATGTTCCCCTTTGGTACTATCATTTCTACTGAAGCACCAGCAGGCTGTATGCTGCAGATTCTGTAAGTGGCACCAGTGAATTATGTTTCCGTCCGCTGTGAGCAACTATACTATAACTCTGTGAGTATTATAAGTGCGGTGGGCTTGGATGTGGACAGGGAAGGAAGAGTACTTACCAAGTTCTTATCCTGAAGGATTGGATACTGCAAACAGTCACTTTGTCTCCTTCCTTGTTAAATAGTGGTGCCCGTGTGGTCCCACTGCATCTCCGAGCAGAGGAGGCCTGACAGGCCTGATTTTAAAAGCTGGATGTATAAAATTGCACCTGCCTAGCTTGTGTGCAAAAATATGTGCCAGTTATGCAATTGCACGCCCCTGACTTTTCATATTGGGTGCTACCTGTTTCTAAATGGGATCCCTGCTGGTTCCCTAACTATGCAGCGTTGTTCACTTGCATTTCTTTGGCTAATGAAGATTTCAGGGCTGCTCAGAAAGCCCCCAAATGGGACTTTCAAAATGAAAAGGAGGAGAGTAGGCAAATATAGGAGAGATTCCCCACACACATCAATTCCCTACTTCCTCTTCTTGAATCCCTTTGCTGTACTTTAAATTGTGGTTTTATTATCAGACTGATTGTGGAAACTGCACTATGTAGGTGAAATACATCAATATTGATACAAAAATACTAATAAAATTTTTATACCTAATTTTCATGAGTTGTCACAAGCTTGTTTGCACCTTTACTGAGTATTAAGATATAGCTACATATATGTTATAGCCAGGATGCTTGGAAATAAAACAATACATATGTTTTGCTAGTTATATTTCAAAATGTTAAAGCTAATTTAAAGGAAAAAATCCGGACAGTTTCTTCTTTTACCTTACAAGGACAAGCAGACAAACCACTTGTAGGAAGAAACTGATAACATCCTACATTCCTTTTTACAATTCAGAGCCAGAAATCTAGGTTATAAAGTGGGCTCTACCGACCCCACCCTCTTGCAAGAAAACTTTATTAGAACATAACGGCCATACTGGGTCAGACCAAAGGTCGTCTAACCCAGTATCCAGTCTTCCGACAGTGGCCAGTGCCAGGTGCTTCAGAGGGAACAGATAATCACCAAGTGATGTGTCCCCTGTCGCCCATTACCAGGTTTTGGCAAACAGAGGCTAGTGACACCATCCCTGCCCATCCTGGCTAGTAGCCATTGATGGACCTATCCTCCATGAATTTATCTAGTTCTTTTTTAAACCCTGTCATAGTCTTGGCCTTCGCAACATCCTCTGGCAAAGAGTTTGTCAAGGCTGAATCCCAACTCTGTCACTCCGAGTGCAGGAAGTGGGGGCCGGCAAGGATTAAAAAAATTAATATTTGCCACTCCAGGCTTGTATTTAACTCCCAAGGTTAAAGCTTCTCTCTGACCTTGGCTTGGTAAACTCTGCCACCACCCAAATGCAAAAACCCCCTTTGAACCCAGGAAGGAGCACTTGGGAATTCCTCTCTGTGGGGTACCCTCAAGCACTTTCACACACACACCCCTTCTGGGGAAGAGCTGAGAAAGAAAACAAAGAAAATTAGCTATGGCTATCAGCTAATCAAACAACATGCACAAACCTCTTAGGACACCAAAAATCCAATCCTGTTCTTAAAAAAGGTAAATTTTATTAAAAACAAAAGGGGAAAAAATACATCTGGAATTTAGGCTTTTTGCTAGATCTTAAAAAAAAACAATTAGAAAAATTAAGCACCCAAAATTGCTTTCTTAGGGGTTCAGCTTAAAGGTTACAAGCAAACAAAAGCATCTGGGGTTAGCACAGAGGAGATCTACAAGCCAAAATTAAAAAATAAACCTGATTGTGTCTAACTAAATATTCCCTATCCAAATAATTTTTTCTAGGTATGGAAGAGAATTTTCATACCTGGTTCAAGCCTTACACAGCATTGCTGCTCCATCTCTGCAGCCCAGAGATCAACAGACAAAGGGAAAGTTTATTTTCCCATTTTAAAAAGTTCTAGCCTTCCCATTAACCCTTTTGGTCAGGTGCCCTCTTTTTTTCTTTATCTGGGGGACTTTTTAACCCTTTACAGGTAAAGCAAGTAAAGAACAGCTACCAAGAGGGATTTTACATCTAACTGGCTGGCTGGGTGTCCATCAAAGGGAGTTATCCCCCCCCTTTATTTATCACAGAGTTCCACAGGTTGACTGAGTTGTGTGAAGAAATACTTCCTTTTGTTTGTTTTAATTTAATTTGGTGACCCCTAGTTCTTGTGTTATGAGAGGGAGTAAATAATTCTTTTACTTTCTCCATATTTTCTCCAGATTTTATACACCTCTATCATATCCCCCCTTAGTCGTCTCTTTTCCAAGATGAAAAGTCCCAGTCTTGTTAATCTCTCCTCATATGGCAGCCGTTCCATACCCCTAATCATTTTTGTTGCCCTTTTCTAACCTTTTCCAATTCCAATATATATTTTTTGAGGTGGCGCGACATCTGCATGCACTATTCAAGATGTGGGCGTACCATAGATTTATATAGGCACAATAAGATATTTTCTTTCTTATTATCTATCACTTTCTTAATTATTCCCACATTCTGTTAGCTTTTTTGACTGCCACTGCACATTGAGTGGGTGTTTTCAGAGAACTATTCACAGTACACTCCAAGATCTCTTTCTTGAGGGATAACAGCTAATTTAGACCCCTCATTTTATATGTATAGTTGGGATTATGTTTTCCAACGTGCATTACTTTGCATTTATCAACATTGAATTTCAGCTGCCAATGTTTTGCCAAACAATGCCAAAGGTTGTGCTCTTAAAAACTTTAAAGAAAAATGTGTAGCTGGAGATGTTTTAAACTTTTTTGTTTATTTTTTAAATGTTGAAATGACAAATTCCTTTGTGAAATGCATACTTGCAAGTTTATTAGCTAACTGCAATGTTCCTAATGTCATTGCTCTGTCAACAGTAAAACACTTTATGTATCAACATGGAATCTAATGGCCTTGCTAAACTAGGGTCAGAAGCCATTTAAGTATAGTATATTTATATTAATTGAAATTAATTTCTGGCAGTTCTCAAACAATTTTCAATCCACTCAAGAAGTGGAGGAAAATCGTTTTTCCCAAAATGGTCATATGGAAGCAACAACTTAAGCGAAATACTTTTGAAGAGTTATTTAGTTTTAAAAGACTGTTTTGAGAACTGATAACTTATAGAAATAACAGGAATGTGTGGATTGTTTGAAAATAGAATTTTATTTCCTGTCAAACCCTAAAGAATATCTCAGAGAATGCACTGAATAAAAAGAATGAGTTAAAATGGCCTTGAAAATTATATGATGCTTTCCTAAATAAGATCAAGAACAATTAAATGTTGCATATGCATTAATAAACTACATATTTACAAGATGAAGTGGCTCTTAAGGACAACCCCTGAAAGCATGAAACAATAACCACCTTGAATCTAAACAAACTTGAAAGTGGTGTGTTCCTATAATTTCATGAAAATACGAAGGAAGAGGGTATAAAAGATTTGAAGTGAGACACCCACATCCTTCTACTACCTTGCTTACATAGAAAACATAGCAAACACTCCACAACTTATCCCACCCACCTCTACAAGCAAGCTGCCACAAACAGAGAAGATTCAAGAAGATTAAAGGAAAACCTTCTCAAAGCTTCAACCTGGATTGGTGAGAGAGAGCCAATTAAGACACTGCCAAAATTTAAACCCTTATAATAATTTTCCTGGGATATGAAAATGCTGTTGTAACTTAAATTACTAATAGTGTCTCCTGTTAATCATCCTTGGTTAGGCCAAGTATTCCTAGAGGGGAGACGGGCTAAACATTGGTAAGCAGAGAAATAGTGGTCTGAAGATTCTTAATAGTCATAATTGACTTGATTTAAGACAACTCTTTAAATGGCTTGTTCTAAGTAACTTATTTAAATATCTTTTTTCGATTTCATAGAATTTAGTTAAGATTACGTACTTTGCCCAACTATTAATTGTTTAGGTTATTATTAATAACTAGACAGGCTTCACTTGTCCTTAAAAAGTTATTTTTCCCATGCATAAACAATTTTAAGTATCTGGTAAGATGCTAAAACTTAACTTACAGTAATTTTGGAACACAATATACTCTGGTCTTAATTTACCAGAGAAAAGAGCTCCCAGAAATGATCCACTCTCAAAGGTGTAATTGTGATAGACTTTCCCGGGGTGCAACCTGGAACTGGGGTACCACTGAGCCCTCTGAGATACCCCTCTCACGCTGTGAGGCTGTGACAAACTGCAGACCGCACCCAGTCCTGCACTCCCACAAACATCTACACAGGCAGGGACACACCTAACTGCAGTTACAAGAATGATTCTCCTAAGTCATTCACAAACTAACAATAGAGAGGCTCCAGCCAGTTCCCCCTCAGCTCTACAGCCTAGGACTCCAGAACTGTACCATCTTGCCCTGGTCAAAAGCCTGACCAGTATAAGTTTATTACCCAGTCCTCTCCTCCTTCAATGTGGAGAGGACAATGCACCAGTTTTGTTCCAGAGCAGATTCTCCAAGCACTTATAGCAAAACACACTGTTTTAGTTAAAAAAAATATAAAATAAATTTATTAACTACAGAAAGATAGATTTAAGTGATTATAAGTAGTGAGTGTACAGATCAAAGCAGATTACCTAAGAAATAAAACAAAATGCAATCTAAGCTTTATAAACTAGATAGGATTTCAATCAAGCAGTGTGTGACCCTGCTAGCTATTACAAGCAGGTTACAGGTTTGCATACACAAGCTGGAATTCTTCTGTCCTGCCTGGGACCCCTTTCCCCCATTCAGTCTTTGTTTCTCGGGTGTTTTCAGGTGTTGTGTTTTAGGGGGATTCAGGCCAAGTGATGATGTCACTTCCCCTCTTTTATAGCTTCTTCATGCTTGCTGGAAAGGTCTTTGCTCATGACATGGGTATCCGCCCCCTCTGGTCAAGCATCCTCCATTGCCTACGTGCTACCTCTGGGCAGCCTCCATTGTAGATAATTCCTGAGATAGTCCCTGGGCATGAGGATTCCCTTTAATGGGGCCATTACCACTGTCTAACTTCTTCATTGTTGTACCTGAAAGGCTAGCTGTGGGTGTTTCCAACTTCACAACATGTTTCAGTAACACACACATAGCAAAGCTTCATAATTTCACATACAATGACAGCACATAAAATCCAACAGATCAAGGCTTTTAGAATGCAACCTCACAAGGCACACTTTGTACAAAACATATCATCATTATATGACAGTGGTGAATGTGGGGGTGCCAGGGTGTTGTTTTGGGGCACAGAGTGTCACAGTAATTTCTGTTTTAGCTCACTTCACAGATGCATACAGAAGAGATTGTAACAGAAGTAACCAGTTTGCCATTTGTGCTATTTTGTTTAATGTTTTCCTTTCCTTTTTTTAATAATAAAATAGCCACACAAAATAATCACAGTCATGATGTCCCTTAAGGCAGTGGTTCTCAACCAGGAGTATGCATACCCCTGGGGGTACGCAGAGGTCTTCCAGGGGGTACATCAACTCATCTACATCAGTGCTTTTCAACCTGGGGGTTGCGACCCTCAGGGGGCTTACGAGACAGGTTTAGGGGGGTCATAAGTACAGGACCAGCATAAATATATATTGATCCTCTTGTTAATACTAATGTGGTTTCCTGGCTCTTTTCTATGCCCAAAGCTTTTGCTTTGCTTTGCTTTTGGGGGTGGAAAGCGGGGCAATTGCCAAGGACCCCACACCTCAGGGGGGCCCTCAAAGCTAAATTACATGCTTCAGCCGCGTCACCTGGGGCTTGGGTTTCAGACAAGGCTCACAAGTGAAAAACAGATTCAAGTATCACACTGAAAGGTAAGTACAATATTTAATATTCCAATCAATTTATTTTATAGTTATATGGTTAAAATGAGAAAGTGAGCAATTTTTCAGTAACAGTATGCTATGACACTTTTTTATATTTTTATATCTGATTTTGTAAGTAAGTTTTTAAGTGAGGTGAAACTTGGGGTACACAAGACAAATCAGACTCCTGAAAGGGGTGCAGTCATCTGGACAGGTTGAGAACCACAGTTCTAAGATGTGTAAAAGAAACTCTACAACCAAATAGCTGGAGCCAGACCTCGGGGTTGGCAGGATGAGAAAATAGAGTAGAGCTAGCCTACCATTTCTTGTTTCTCTAAACTAAACATTTTTAGTAATTGTTAAAATAAAATTAGTTTGTGTCCAACAATTTAAAACTACCCTCTTACACAACAGATCTGTTCCTTGTGTCATTTTAATGGCAGAAGTACATTTTCCCTGCTGTTTTCCCTCCTGTAGAGCCAACACAGCTAATAGAGAGTGAGCTGAATTCTATTCCTCCTTGTGCATCCTCAGTAGAATAGTTCACTCAATTCTAATTACTTGTGCACACCACTTGAAGGCAGTGGGATTACACAGATGGCACTGAAGGCATACTTTGGCTTGCAGAACATTTGTTTACTAGTGCTGATCCTCAAAAAGGAAAAATCCTGACTTGGCTGAGAGCCCAGGCTGATTTTGCAGTTAGAAAAAATATATCCTTTTTTTACTTGTAAACAAAACATATTTGATATGGAATCACTAACAAAGAATAAATGTGAACTGTTCCACTATGCCATTGTTACAGCCACTTTTTAGAGTAGAATTGCACTTTTACAAGGCTCCATCAGATCCATGGAGCGGCATGGGAAATAAGTTTCCCGCCACATATCTGACCTGTTACATAGCAATGAGATGGTTAAAGGCCAGAGCAAAATAATCTGTAGCACTATATTGTTAAATTCCTTCAGGCTGCTAGAACCTGTCCAATAAATGCAGCACAGAGGAGTGACTATTAACAGTGCCAGTCATCATGGTCACACAATGAAACAGCATAGCTATAGTGTGAGGGGAAAAGTGCAAGCACCGGGAAGCAAAGCAAAAGCTTTGGGCACAGAAAAGGGCCAGGAAACCACATTAGTATTAACATAAGAGGATCAATATATATTTATCTGGAGAAATGCATGGTAAAAAGGGGAAATCATTAAAAAATTCCTCTTTATTAAAGCAAACAAAATGTGAAAGATTTGCACCTGTATCTGAGGGTAGAACTGGCTCTGTCTGATTTGGTGGTATTATATCTTGCACTTTCAAACTTAATAGATGATCCTGTGTACAGTAATGCTAAAACACATGTATGTGGTACATGGTTCTATATTATGTAACATGCAAGTGCTTGCATAATTATATAGGTACTTGCATATTACAGGCCACATTTTCATTAAAGTGCATATGTGTTTGTGTGTGTATGACCTGATCCTGCAAGGTACCAAGAGTCTACATGAAGCACTGGGGGGAAAGAACAAGCCTCAACTTCTGTGGAAGGTTGTGTTCATAACTCACATATGTGCTCACTATAAATGTATGCTCAAATAAGCATTTGGATCAGACATGCCAAACCCGTGAAAAAAAAACAGAAATTGGGCTTGTTTTTGGCTTAATTGGTCTGTGAGTTGCTTGTTGGCTAGTTTTTTGCTTGTAGCTTGTTTGGCTTGTTGCCTTTTGTTTGTTTGTTTGTTTGTTTGTTTGTTTGTTTGTTTGATTGGCTCCCGGCAGGAGGGGTGGCAAGCAGGGATAAAGGGCAAGCAGGGGCAGGGCTGGCTCTGACTTTTTTGCTGCCCCAAGCAAAAATAAAAACAGGGCACAGGGTGGCCGGACCCAGAGGCAAAACAAAAAAAAAACAAAAAAAACAGGGCAGCCGTGACACCCTAAGATTGGGCGGAATGCCGCCCCTTAGAATCTGCCGCCCCAAGCACGAGCTTGCTCAGCTGGTGCCTGGAGCTGGCCCTGAGCAGGGGCAAGGGTGGGAGAAAGTCAGGGGTGCACAGCAGGCCCACCACAGTCCCAGACTGCATGCCAGGTGGATCTAGTCATATAGAGTGTTGGGGTTCTTAGGGATTGGCTTGTTTTGGCCTTGTTTTGAAATGGGATTAGCTTGATTTTTGGCTTATTGTGAAAGTCGGAGTGCTTATTTACTGCATGAAAGTTGGCAACTGTGATTTGGATGTGTAACTGGTACTTTGCATGTGCATATTGCAATAAGATTGCACAAATATTATTACACAATCACATCACCAACACAAATGCGCACATATTACTATGTGTGCTCATTTTCCTGAGAGTCTGAGCCTACAGTATATTAATCCAGTGTAGTTAAAGGTCCTTACTCACAAATAAACAATGAAAGATAAAGAACACCTTATTTATTATATTCCAGGAGGAGAAAATTGAGATGGAGTGTATTTTAGAATAATAATTAATACTAAAGGTCTTAGAGGTGAATACTAGTCTTTTCCCCATTAAGTTAGAAATGTATGTACAGGGCGTGGGAAAGTGTAATATTTCTAAAGCAACCTTTTCTTTTAAATATTTGCAGCTTGATTAAATCTTGTGAAAATTGTCCAGTACATTTCCAGGCATCTCTGTTATTACTTTGCATCATCTTTGGATCACTTGTGTCCTAAAGCTGTACAAATGGCTTTAGGTCTTCCTTTAGTTGGTAGATCTGGCAAATACAATGGCTAGGGGCATTCTTCTTATCAGAACACATTAGTTTCATCATCTAAATTATGACTGTACTTTTCTCTAAAAAAAGTTCACTTGATATGCTGAGCACTCACATTTAGAATAAATAGATAAGAAGTAATTATTACTACTAATACTTTGCACTATGTAGCCTCTTTAATCTCAGGATTCTTAAAATCATTAGGTTTCTCTCTACACTACAAAAGCAAATAAGTTTAAGAACATTGGTTAAACTTGGCTCTGGCCCACCCATTTTCCAATATGGTATGGTCCAATGTTTGTTATCAGTGCCAAATGTTATAACCATGCTTAAAAATATATACTTTAATATTAAAGGTAAAGATAAAGACTGTAGCCTAGTACTTTAATTGAGTTATATGTTTTGCTTCTGGTGGCAACAGTCCATCCCAAACAACATATTAACTTGGCTGGGTCACAACCATTGTTGAGCTCATTTGCTTTTGTAGTGAAAGTTTGCGATTGACAGTAAGCTCTCCTGGGCCAGATTTATCAAGAAAGAAGTCACAGGATTTTTGGTTTTTGTTTTGTTTATTTTATTTTTTATTATTAAAGCTTGCACAAGTACTGAGATCATTCTGAGTCTGTGCAGGCTTCAGGAATTAGTTCATTCACACTGAGCCATTCGAGAGACTTAACACAGGGATTTGCAAGTTCACTTTAATACTAATAATACATCGTCTTATTTGGATCCTCGCTGCCAAACTGTAACTTGACATAGCCATACTTTCCAACAGGGTCCAGATAATTAAGCCACGTAACACTTGTGTGATGGATACTATACATGGATTTTATCTATTGTAATACCTACCTACTTCTGTTTGCTACAACTCAAGTACAATTTTGAATAAGCCAAACAGAGGTTGGTTGGGTTACCCAAAGTCACACAGTGAGTTGGCAGCAGAATGGGGAATAGAACACCAGGTTCCTGATTTCAGTTCCTTGCTAACCGTTGTGTTGCATTTTAAGGCTCACATAAGTAACAGGAAACATCATGAGAAGGATATAGTTTTACATTGAAATTGGTGTACAATCTCTCTTCATGAACAAGAAGTATTATATTGATATTAAAATGTTCAGAGACCTTGGGAATTGTTTTTGTAGAATGCTATGTGTGTTTTTCTAAACATTAGTAATATGGATTTCTTCTTTGAGTTATCATCCCTCTAACTGTGCCACGTTAGTTGTGTGCATGCACCCATTTGCCTTTGGTTGGTGATTTGTCTTCCACAGTGTCCATGGTTCTGCCCCTGCACCCTTTGCATTCTTGTGCTTCAAGCTGAGCATAGATAGAGAGGGGCAGACCTGCCACCACTCCAGTTCTTTTTCAACTGCCTGTGACTAGAGACGGAGTGTTGCAGTGTCAGTTAGTTTATCTTCTACCTATCTGTGCTTCTTTTGTTACTTTTTTAGAATCATAGATTATTAGGGTTAGAAGGGACCTCAGGAGGTCTTCTAGTCCAACCCCCTGCTTAAAGCAGGAACAATCCCCAACTAAAGCCCCAAATCGCCCCCTCAAGGATTGAGCTCACAACCCTGGGTTTAGCAGGCCAATGCTCAAACCACTGAGCTATCCCTCCCCCTTGGCACAAGTTTGTGCCTTTGCCTCCCCTGCTTCTTTGTTGGTTGTTGGCCATGACTAGGGCCTCTGCTACCCTCAGCCTTTCCTTGCCTGTGGCCTTCCTTCTGTGGCTTATGCCCCAAACTCTGAGCTTCAAACACTGCCAGACCTGCCCTCAGTGAAGGGTATTCTAGATGTCTCTGCTGCCTCAGAGTCCCAATCCCGTTGGAGTGCAAACTCTGCACTGGAGTCAAGAATAGACTGAGGAAACTGAGGGAGAACAATCTCAAGCTGCTCACTAAACTCTACAGGGTCCAATTTCTTCCCCTTCCCCTCACCCTCACCCCCCAGTACATCGGCCTCAGCCTGTCAGAGTGCTCCAGTGACCTCTTTGGCTTCAGCGGGCAAAGAACAAGGGGCAACTTCAGAGACCTCCAAATGCTCTAAGAGATCTCAGTCCGCTGACAAGTCCTGCTCTGAACACTGCTGAGGTGCCTGGTTCCTCCAGTGCCACCAAAAAAGTCTTCTAGAATTCTGCGCACTGAGAAGTCTCTTGGCAAAAAATCCTGCTCATCAGTGGCCTCAGTACCTTCGGAGCCCTCCAGACACAGGGACTCCTTCAAGAAACCACTGGCACCCTGTGGGGCCATGGGCATAAGGAGCATGAAGGCCATTCATGTGTACCATGCCTAGTATCACTTGACTCATCTCAGCTCAAGGAGTACTGTCTGGGTCACCAGTACCGACATCATTCCTTTCCCATGAGGACTTTCATGTTACAGAGGATCCTGATTCCTCTCTTCTGAGAGATGTGGAGAAGATTCCCTTCCTGATACACACACATTCTCCTGCACCAACCTATCAATCAGTACTGCCATGTTCCCCTTCCTCTGCCACCTCTCCCCCAATCTTGACCATTGGTACCGACACGGATGCCAGCTCCTACCTATATGACCACCAGCACTGATTCCAATGGAGGGGACAATGAATCTCTGTGCAGGAATCAACCACCTTTCCCTTCCAGCCTCTGTCCCCTGTGGCATACCCTGATGAGGAGACTTCAGGAACAAGTGGCCATTCTCATTGCCAATTCTGGTACTAACACATTTGGTGTCCCACTCTCTTTCCAGGTGCCCCACCATATTGGGCATTATGGAACCCTTAGGCCCCCCAACGGAGTGCTTTCACATAAAAGGGCCCGCTAAGAGGACCAGACTCTGGTACACTGAGAGCCTCTTCCTCAGGAGGCTCCACCTTCTCAAGAAAACTTCACAGAGGATGAGGAACCAAGGTTTTGTTGCAGAAACCAATAAATCCTCATCATCTCCTAATGAAGGTGAAGGGGGATAGCTCAGAGGTTTGCGCATTAGCCTGCTAAACCCAGGATTGTGAGTTCAATCCTTGAGGGGGCCATTTAGGGATCTGGGGCAAAAAAAATAGTTGGGGTTGGTCCTGCTTTGAGCAGGGGTTTGGACAAGATGACCTCCTGAGGTCAGAGCTCAGGCCCGCAGTCAGGGCTGAGCAACAACAGTACAATTAATAGTAAGCTCAGGGCGGGGCAGTGCAGAGTCAGAGCTCAGGGCTGAGCAACAACAGTAGGCCCCAAGCCTCCAAAGGCCTGGGAGAGGGTGGGGTGGCAGGGGGGACGTAGGCCCTCCCACTCCACTGCATCCCAGCCCGGGGCCCTAGCAGCAGCAGAAGACCCGCTGCTTAGTCAGTAGGGATCCTGGCTGCAACGCTCTGGCAGTGCTGCAGCCAGACTAGGGTCGGCTGCCCCCGGGCTACTTCCAGAGTCCCCCTGGGGTAGTACCTGGGTCAGGGTGTTGCCCTCTGTGGGGGTACAGCACCATGGATTCCTCTGGGTAGTGGGCGAGTGGCAGTCCTGGTGGCCGCCTTGGGCTGCGGAGTTTTCCCAGCTACGAGCTAGGCTGGAGGCATCTGGCCCCTTCGGCAGCTCGGGCCTTACTGAGCTCTGAGGGCGAGCCTTTATACTTCCGGGTTGCCGCCTGACCCTCTGAGGTGCGGGCTCTGAGCTCCCTAGCTCCGCCCACTCCAGCCTCCGGATGGGTTCTTCCCCTCCAGGGCGGCGAGGAGCCACACCGCCTCACTACAGGGTTACAGTGGACGAGAAGCTGGATATGAGTCAACAGCGTGCCCTTGTTGCCAAGAAGACTAATGGCATTTTGGGCTGTATAAGTAGGAGCATTGCTGCTATACACCTACCTTCCAATACTTTTACTCCTCAGAGTTCTGAACAAGATGAACCAAGAGAAGGTAGTCATTATCCTCATAGCTCCAACAAGACTGAGACAGGTATGTTTCCCGCACCCCATTCATCTAGCTCTGAGACCATCTTTTCTCTTCCCTCTAACAGCGGACCTCCTCACCCAGGAGTCAGGACATCTTACCCATACCAGCCTTTCCTCGTTACATGTTCGGGCATGGCTCCTCAATAGCTCTCAGGCCTAGAATGCAATTATTCTTCTGAGGTGCAATCTGAGCTGCTGAGTAGTAGGATGGCCACCATGAAGAAGACTTACCTGAAAAAGTATAAGCAATTCCAGCTTTAATGTGCACAGCAGTGGTTGTGACCATCTCAGTCTCCCCCCCCCCCCGTACTTGACTATCTGCAGAATTTAAAAACCCTGTGATTATCTTTCAGCTCTATAAAAATTCACCTTGCTGACATTACAGCCTTTCACCAGCCAGTTGAAGAGGTTTCAGTATTCATGCATCTTACAACTACAAGATTCCTGAAGGGTTTGACCAACCTCTTCTTTCATGTAAGACATCCCCCTCCTCCCTGGGACCTTAATTTAGTTCTCAATGCCCTGAGAAAACCCCATTTGACCCCTGAGAGTTGTTCTCTTCAACATTTATCCTTTAAAACCACGTTATTTATTATCTTAGCCTCTGACAAAGGATAAGGGAGTTGGGAGCTCTTATGGCTGATCTGCCTTACATTGTGTTTTTACCGGGACAAAGTGACCCTTCATCCTCATCCTTATTTCCTACTTAAAGTTTTGTTGGACTTCCACATCAATCAGGACACCCAACTACCAGCCTTTTACTTCCATATGTCATGCTTCTTTGGAAGAGGCCAGCCAACATACTCTAGATGTGAGAAGTGCCCTTGCATTCTACCTTGACAGGACTAAACCTTTCAGCTCCTCCCCCAGCTTCTTTGTCTCTGTTGCCAAAAGAATCAATGGAGCTCCTCTTTCCACACAAAGGTTATCCAAATGAGTCTGAGGATGCCTCTTGAAATGTTCCAAGGTCTCTGGGGTGATGGCTCATTCCACAAGAGCTCAAGCCATCTCTCTAGCCCCGCTTAAGAACATAACCATTGCAGAAGTTTGCAAAGCTGCCACTTCATTTCCAATTCACATCTTACTCCCGCTACGATGGCGTTTGTGGCTCTAGATCAGATGCAGCTTTTGGTGAGGACATTCTTTGAACCGTTATTGACTCATCTCCTCAGCACCCTCCTCTGTAGTTGAGGAATTGCTTGTGGAACACACATAGGGACAGTAACTCAAAGGAGAGGTTACTTATCTGTACAGTAACTGGAGTTCCTTAAAATGTTTTGTTCCTATGGGTGCTCCACTACCTGCCCTCTTTTCCCCTCTGCTTCAGAGTTCTTGCCTTTGGACTTCATGGTTGTAAAGGAACTGGAGGGCGGGCGGTCTGTCCCCTTCTGTGTGCCCTTGGTTTGGAGCAGGAGGATGTGTAGGATGCAGGTGTGGACCTGTGGACACTACTAAAGAAAAATCTGTGATCAAAGGTGAACGTGTGTGTGTACGCACCTAAAATGGAACACTCATAGGGACAAAACATCTAGAAGAACTCTAGTTCCTGTACAGGTAAGTAACCTCTCCTTCCTTCTATTATGTGAGAGCATCTCCTTTGCAGGATAAAACTGGGCTGCAACTCCAAAATGGGTCCAAGGGAAGCTAAATCAGGCTGTGAATTCATGTAGAAATACTTTTAAAGCACGTGGGACTATGATGAAACCCAAAGACACTGATAACTTAAATTGTGACAATTCACAGTTATATGCTTTCCTGTATAGTACCATCTTGTGGACATTTAGGTTTATTGTAATTCATTAGAATAGAGACAATGTAATAGTCCAAAAACACATGAAATATGAAATAGTATGGCAGCTCAGAAAGTGTGTCAACTCGGGACATCTCTTTTGATATTCCATAGTGCTGTATCTGTACTGTTTCTGAGAAAGAGTTTTCTTAAATATGCACACAAACACATATTATTCTGTGAGCTGTGTAAGTGTACAAGTTTTTGTTGGAAAATAGTGTAGATGTGTTAAGCCCTGTGGCCTGAAGCAAGGAGCTCTCTGCTCCCATTTGTTGGCGAACAGGAGGAAGACCTGCAGCAAAGCTGCTTCATCTGCATAAGCTGTTTACTTAGAACTGCAGATAAACTGAAGCACCAGATGGGAAGGAACTCTCTGTCTCACCTATAGGTGAACAGGGCGAAGTATGACGAGAGAGATTTTCATTTGAGTAAGCTTTCAGCCAGAATTCCTCCTTTGGGAGTTACCATAACTGTATACAAACTCAGAACTGGTGGAATAGTGGAAAGGAACTGGGAGGAGGGAAGGGAAAAGGGTTCCTACCTCATGGCAAGGAGTGTACCCCTGGTGGCAAGAACCTTCCTCAAGAATATTAGATGCTACCATTTCTTCTCCATTGGGAGGACTCTTTGAGAGATGGCAGCTCCTTGGTGAAGTGCAATGCAGAAGGGCTCATCACTGAAGTCACAAAAGACAACAGCAGAGCTGTGCAAACTCCAGTGAGGCCCCTCCTACCCAGCACCAATAAAGCTAAAATTGATATAGCTGATTTAGGTGGTGGAGCCTCAGGTCAGGCCAAGCAGCACTTTCCCAAGGGACAGAAAAAAGGCCTGCCTGAGTGTCCCTCAGGTCTCTGGGATTGTTACCCACTGACAAGAAACTGCAAGTGGCGTTTGGTGTGTGGAGAAGAGGGAAATTATATGGTAAAGGGACACTTGCCTATTGGATGTTCACACTAGCGTATGGAGAACTGAGTTGACTGACTACTGCCAAAGTTGCCAGTGGGGGAGTGTTTCATTTATCATTCATGTAGATCTATTGTTCCCTCCACCCAAGTTGATGCTGTGTTCCCTTTCCTCCAATAAAGTTTTCCTTATTAAGACTCAGTGTTTGTCAGTGGAGAAGTATTGCCTGTTAGGAGGTTCAGGGAAGATATTTAGTGATCCCAGAAATTCTGCATGGAGAATTTGTGCATGTGATAGTTGCAAAGGGACCTCTAGCTATTTGAACCCAGTCCCTGTTGCTGCTGATACCACCTGGCAGAAGGTTTACATAAAGAACTGGTTACTATGTATGCCTATCATTACCATCTACTGGATGGAATCAAGAACTATTCAACTGTGTGTCATAGACCCTAAACTGCAGAAAGATAAAGGAGATTATCCATTGGCATGTAAAGGCTTGCGTTTTGGAACAGGGCAATTCCTATTGTCCTAAGAAATTCCAAAGGGCTGTGGGCTATAGCACAGTCACAACTGTGAAGTCGCAGTTGATTATAGATTTGTTTCTATACATTGCATAGGGAGACAAGCAATACAGCAGTCAGCTTCATTGCATTATAATGCCACTTGCACCACTAGTATAGCAATAAGTAGTCATTAGTGCCTAGGTAGTATGATGATCAGTGCTTTATAAATAGATTAGATTGTGTATTCCATATGAAGATTGGCATCTATGTGATACAGTGCTGCAACATGGCTAGTATTGCATAAAATAAGGTTTACTATTTCATGCTGGTTTGGAACTGGAACATATTTCCTCATTCATTTGTTTCAAATAAGTAAAATGTTTTTGTACAGTGAAGCAGCCACTGGAGATTAAACATTATGTAAGGGCTGGAGAACTAAAAAGATGCTGTTCAAAAGATAACCATAGAAAAGAGGAGATATATGTGTGTTAATCTTCATTCCATATACATTTTTAAATAGAAATATTCAGCAATGACATAATTTCAGTTCAAACAACATGAAAATGCTAAATCTGAATGCACAAACAAAAACTAAATATATTTGGTGTCATCAAACCTGACAGAAGATTCCAAATTAAAGAGGGCATAAGAAGTTAAAGATTTCAATATTTTGAGAAATGACAAAATACAGTAGCTAACTTGCACTGGGCAAATGAGATCTTGAGCAATGAGTAATATTTCCTAATGGACAGGACCTCTCTCTGGAATAAATTATCCCCTTTAAAACAGACAAAATAAATGTTTAGATGGGGGAAAGGAAAAAATTGTTGATTACAAACATGTATTTTTCTGTCAAAATAACCTCTGAAGTGCTCGTGATTAGGCTGTTGCTTTACTTAACCTCTATGATATCCCTGTATTCAGAATTCTGTTGCCCTCTATTTTCATAATGTATGTCTTCTGGTACGTTGAGAGATATGAGCTCACTGGTGCTTTTTCACACACATCTGTCTCTAGTTCCCATGACTCAGAGGCTCTGTGAAATTCTTAGCACTATTAAACTCCTCAGAGGTTGCTAAAGAGACACGAGTCAGAATGTGCAGTTTTTAAACTACTGTAGAGGAAATAAAAATTTAGGCAAATTGGAATAAAACAAAAGCAAACTTGGCAATGTGTTCAGAACTGAAGCAGATCTACAATAGTCTGTTCAGTGTTTTGTATATATACTTGGAGTGAGTGTGTTATAGGCATGCACATATATGTTGGACTATGTGCACGTTCCATGTGGTAGTCAACTTAAGAGACCATTTTGGTTACACAATTAAGCACTTAAAAATAAGGAAATGCAACCTTTGCTCTGCCACCTTGAAGGCAGAAAAAAGGAAGTATAAAAAGGAATTTCATTCTCCATGACTTCAAAGCTCTGCTGGCTAGCGGGGGGAAAATAAATAAATAAAATAAAATAAAATAAAATAAAGGCAACCAAGTGCTCCGGTTGCATAATCCTTTGACTGGATACCACAAGAATACCCTTTCCCACACACATTAGCTCTTGAGGAGGGAGACCTTTTCCTGGAGCCTTTGGAGATCCTCATAGGTAGCCCCAATCCTATAGACCTTTTAGGAGCGCTGCATCTTCCCCAGGTGCAGTATTTCTAAGTTGGACCAGATTCCCCCTTTTAGTACCTTAACAAAGTATGCAAGAACCTCTCTCCCTGTTCCTTCACACCTCACAAAGGGTTAATCCAGGAGACTCCACCACCCCTCACCATAGGAACAGAGCCTTTCCTCAACCCCTTTGCACATGACTTTATTTGTTTTTAAATGTTTGTGTGAGTGGCTATATCGCTATAGGGCCAAAGTATGGTATGTTTTACCATAAACCCAGAGTAACTCTTCTGAAGACAGCAGAATTACTCTGGAGGTACACTGGTTTATTTGAGAGAAGAAGGGAATCCTGAAACTGAGAAGTGGGTTGATGTCTAATAATTTCTGCACTGGGCCTATAGTTATGTACAGCAGAAGAATTCTGCCAGTTACCGTATATAATAGCTTTGTGTGCTAACATTGCACATTTTTCAATATGGTTTTTACCGGCATCCATAGAAATCTCAGCAAGTGAATAACATTTTCTATGCATCAGGTTCATAGGAATTTAGGAGTTCACCTGCTGTGTATATAGGATGGGGAGGAGAGAAGCATTGCTTCTAGTTCCGAACATAGGCATCTTCTTTCAACCCCCTCGCATCTTACAAAGCCTGCAGGGAGTGAGAGTATGGCTTCTGCAGATCCTACACCTCAACCCATGACATGTTGCCTGTTTTTTTACAATAACCAGCTAGGTTATTCTTCCATACATGCACAACATTTTCTCTCTGCTGGGATTTTCAAATGAGCCTGAAGAAAATCAATGGGATTTGAGTGCATAACTCCGAGGCCCCTTTGAAAATCCCAGCCTTCCTTATCTGCATGCTTTCTGAATGTAATGCAAAAACAGTTGCTCACACTGCTGAACATGCTCAGCATGTAATTTTCAAAGTCTGTTGACTGTCAAATCAAAAAACCAGTTTTCAATGGAACATGCAATCCTCAGGGAGAATTGTTTCTGTGCTTCTGTCAACCTCTACCCATTTTGGCTGTAAGGCTGCTCAAATACAGGTCCCAATAATTTTTTTAGCATGGGAAAGTCCTTTTTTTTTCATTCTTAGAAACTGTTGAACTGTGATTTCCTCAAGTTTGAGAAACTTGCAGGCAGAGATGAACAGGTGAAAATGGGAATTTTCAGCCCAACAGGTGAAAATTTATGCTGCATAAAAGAGCCTAGAGTGGTGTAAAGGAGCTCTAAAAGCTCCTTGTTCTGGGTATGAGAGGGTTCCCTTGCACAGACACTGCAGAAGGCAGCCTTTCTTCTTCCCTGGCTAGCTTCTAGGGTGACCAGATTTTATAGAGACAATATTTGGGGGTTTTCCTTATATAGATGCTGTGACAGGTCAAACCCCCTTTCTGGGGTGCCACATGATGTGCTGGGGTCTCACTGAGCCCACCCTTTCCACCAACCTGGGTTTCCTCACCCTGTTCTTGCTGTTCTAGGCTCTCAAGCCTTCTCCAGCTCACACACAGGTAAGGACACACCCAGCTGCAGACACAGACTGAAATCAGCTCTATGGGGGAGGACTTAGCTAGGAGACTGGCCAGCACTCACGTGCACACCTCCTTTGGAGTACAAATCCAAAATAATATTGTCTTGCGCTGTATAGAAAGATCTGCACAGCGCAAGCTCATAAAAATTCACCCTCTCCCTCAATGTGGAGTGAGATATGCACAGCTTTTTGCCACCTCCCCTCCAGCATATGAATTGCACAAACTGGGTTTTGAAATAAACAAGAAATAAGTTTATTAACTACAAAAAGTAAATTTTAAGTGATTATAAGGGATAGCAAACAGAACAAAGCAGATTACTGAGCAAATAAAACAAAACACGCAAACTAAGTTTAATACACTCAAGAAAAAGGTTAAAAAAATGTAATTTCTCACCCTCAATGTTGTTTTAGGCAGGTTGCAGAGTTTCTGTAGCTTTAGAGTTCCAGTTATTTCTCTTTACAGACTGAACCCCTGTCTCAGCCTGGACTCAGCCCCTGCCTTTCCCTTCAGGTGTTTATAGCAATCTTCCTTTTTGGACAGGGAGACAATGGAGAAGAGTCCTGACTGACTTACTTCCCAGGCTTAAATAGAATTTACATAAGGCGGGAATCTTTTGTTTCCCAGTCTGACCCTCCAGCCCCTCTTAATGGAAAAACACTGAAAACCCAAGAATGGGGGTCTAGTACCAGGTGACCCAATCACCTGACACTGTAGTGTCAAAGCAGCAACCCCGGAAGCTTCTCAGGAAGGCAGGAGATTAGTATCTTCCAAGTCTTATTGTTCTTCTTAATGGCCCATTGAGGCTGATTGCCTACTGTCTGGTGGGCATGTACAGGGAGATTTTGGCAAACCAGTAAAGTGCCTGAAACCACTATTGCTTATTGCTAAAAGTAGTCAAGTCAGTAAGCCATAAATTGGTCATGCAGCAACCTTAGCATAACCAAGGCAGGAGGGAGGAGGTTTTGGGTGCCACAGACAGGGCAGCTTGACCCCGCATCCTTCCTGCTAAGAATGTTGAAATTGATGATATATGTATTTTAGAAAAACAGGAAGCTTGTCTATAATGTTCCCTGAGGAATGTGTCTGCCAGGGTCTCAAGGCATGGACACTCTGGAAAAAAAAACGTATCTGGTTAATTGACGATCATAGGGAAATCTCTTGCTTGACCTTTAAAAACTGCTTGCTTAGCAAGTTTTCTTTAAGGGATATGTCATTGTATTACTAATGTATAAATAAGGGGAAAGAGTTTGAGGTAGCGGGACTTCTCAGAAGGGGCTCTTCAGGGACTCTCCCTCTGGATGCATCTTGTGTTCCCGACCGGCAGACGGGCTGCCGCTGTGCCACTCGAGCCACACTCAGCTTCGGTAATTATTGAGGGTTGGGGGTGTTTTACTAACCTGTTACAGATGTGTGCAAGTGCTTGAGACTAAGTAAAGTTTAGGTTTAAGTAAAAGAACTCTTGTGTTGCCCTGTTTGTGCCAGCCACCTATCGGTCGGATGGCCGTGTCTCCCCTAATTTATTTCCTGACACCACCTTGCACAGAGTAAAAGTTACCAAGAGCTTTGGGTTCAAAGAACCCCGGGTAACAGGCGTTCCCCCAAATAAACACACAGTTGTAATTGTTACATAGTCAATATTTGTAACCTAAGTTACAGAAATGATACATGCATGCAAATTGGATAAACACATTCAGTAGATCATAACCTTTCCAATGATACCTCACATGACCTATCTTGCATAAAACATATCTTAGTTATGCCATATTCATATGATAACAATATTTCTATGAAAAATATGGGGTGCAATGTCACAGGTGCCTATTACCCCCCACTACCTGTACCTATTTTTCACACTTGCTACCTGATCACCCAACTGGCTTCCCAGTTGTGTATTTCTTCAGTTTGTAACAAAGCTCTGCCATTTTGATCTGATCCTTTTTCCATGATGCATGGTTCCCTCACTTCAGGGTGTGAGACTTCTCATTTTCAATTAATCAGCTGCTTTCAATATTACCCAGATTGAAACAGCAATAGTTTCCCCCCTCCCTTTTGTATGCAGTGGGGAAGGGAGGAACTATTCTGCTAAGGAGGGATCAGAAGAGATTGTTTAGTTTGAATTGTCCCCACTGCCAGGACTGAAACTTTCTGATTGAAGTACACTGATTTATTAATTTAGTTAAAGTAAATTTTAAGTGATTATAAGGGATAGCAAACAGAACAAAGCAGATTACTGAGCAAATAAAACAAAACACGCAAACTAAGTTTAATACACTCAAGAAGCTGTTGCATTATTCAAATGTGAATCCTTTCCTTCTATTGCACTTGGTTTTAGCTAGGGTGACCAGATGTCCTGATTTTGGGGGATTTTTCTTATATAGGCTCCTATTACCCCCCACCCTCTGTCCCGATTTTTCACACTTGCTATGTGGTCACCCTAGTTTTAGCAAAGGTCTCTCAATGAATATCTATCAGTCTATACATTGCTGTTCTGAGAGGAGATCTATTTTGTTGTAGGGAACTGTGAAAGGTCCCAAGAAGTCTTTACACTTTGTTTTTTCGCCATTCGTTGCAGGCAAGAGGTGGTACATGTTCAGCTGCTGTACAATGAACATTTAGGGCTATGAGCTACTAGCAAGGGGTTCTTCATGGACCATTAACGCTCTGTCCTATACAGCTTCCCTTTTAATTAAACATTGTTATGGATTGAGTGCCAGTGAAATATGCCAAACTGACAGCCTGCAGAGTGAAATCCTTTTAATCTGCAGAATAGGTCAGCTTCCCACCACACTGAATGAGTATGCCTCAGTCTGGGTGAGACTCCCTCTAAAAGTGAAAGGGCAGTTCTAATTTCAATGCCAATTGAATCCCTGACTATATCATTATGGATGCCAGTTAGTGCTGGTTTATGTGAAATGGATATTTATCCACTGGGAACTGGACTGAGACCAGCAATTTATTTCACATAGGCTAGTCACTAGTGACCTGGCCTAGTTTTGAAACATCGAGCTATCTGTGAAAGGTTCCATAGCCCAATACTAGCTTTCTGCACAACCCAGTTCCTCAGAAATCCCTAACTTTCTAAGACAGTGACTGTCTTTCTGTGATCGTTGGAGAACTAACTCCATTAGTCACATGGAGCTAACTCTCTCGCCCCTGCTAAATACCATTAAAAGATAGCTAAAATACATTAAATACTCGTCTGTAGATTAATTTTCCTGGTGTGTAATTGCAATAGCTGATGTGAGGTGACTGAAATGTGAATGGGAAGCCTGGGTACCAATAAGATCATAAATGAGAGAGTAAGTGGTCCAGGAGTCAATGTCTATTAAGATGTAGTCCACGTATTCTAAGGGATTTTTCTTTCTTTCGCTATAAATCTTGTGTTTCTTCATCAGCTATTTAATAATCCCTTATTATAACTAGTGGCATCAAACAATTTTTTTAGAAACAAAAGGTAACATGCTGAATATCAAATATATTGGAGTGCAGTTTTTTTAGAAGGATAAGTTATGTATTTAGCTTTATAAGAACATGTTTCAGACAAGGCATCACTCATGGGAAATTCTAGGGAATCAGCAAATTCTGGCAAGTATGATCAATTCACTCATGCAGGATCTATGTTTTCCTGTTGTGTGGTGTTCTTTTTTCTGGTTTTACACAGGGTGGTTGTTTTCTTTTCAGGCAAAATTGTAATTTTGTTTTTGAAGAGTACAAATTTGTACTCTGTCGGGGGTGTAAAATATTCTTTCCATCACATTCTTATATGGATGAATTGGGCTACTTTTAAGCTGGACTTCTTGTAAGTAAAAGGTTTTTGGATCCAATGTCACTACTTTCTTTTTTCTTTCTTTTATGAATTACTGGCAAATTTTATAAGAGAACATCTTTTACAGGATTTAACAGAGTTTCCTTTGTGATTTAGGACTTTCTCTCCATATCTCATTCATGAGGATGGCATCCTTTTCTCATCTATGATGTTATATCAGCCATAGCTGTGTTGTTTCCTGAGTGCAACAGAAGCATCATGAAAATAATAATGATTAGAAAAATTAAACACAGACTATTGTGTTCAAAACAATCTGTTCCCAGTTCATGGCCTGGTCAACAGCTGCTATAACTTGCATGTCTCAATATATGGTTAGTGAAAGGTGCCAGATTGAAATTGATACTGTAGTCCTAGGCCTGATGCCAATCCCTCCCGTTTTAAATTTGTGCAACTCTATGGAGTTACTTCTAATTAACAACTTTTGGTTACTGTCATCCTGTCTGGATTCAAACCAGCCATCTAGCGACCCATTCCTGCAAACATTTTCTCATAGGCAGGATGCCTATTGCCATGAATAGCCCTCCTGATATCAGTTGGGCTATTCACAGTACAAAACACTGAGCCTGATAGCTGATGCTTGCAGGATTGAGTTTTAAGACTGAAAGTCTCCTTAGCCTATTGTCAATTCCTGGAACTATGTAGTCCCCTGACAGCCGCTATTTATAAGTGATTCCTAAACACTCACATTTGTGCTCTTGCTGTTTGCTCTGCACCAGCAGTTACATTAAAAAAAACAACAAAAAAATAAAACACTAGAGAGAATCTTTCTTCATTAGCATAGGCACAGATGCAATGAGAATGGTGCCAGTTAAGCAGTAGTCTCAGTTCTCAGGGGCTCGTGGGAACATGTTGTGCTGGGAGGTTTTGCTGCAGCTTTATCAATTGCTTGAAAAATAGGCACTGGACAAATTATTTTGTAAAATATTATGGTAAGCTTGACCTGTTTAGCAGCCATTACAGAGCAAAGAAGCAGAAAGAAATTCACAGGAGGAAAATGTATGGCAGCAAATTTCTATTTATATTCACCTACAGTCTGAGCCTTAAAATCCCACCGATTCTGTAGGGCAAATTCCATTGAATGATACTGAGCACTTGTAAAGCTGATAGACCCTTTTTGCAAGAGAGGATGAATTTTACAGCTTTAAGAATGTATTGCTCATTATATTGACAACACAGGCACACCAGTTAAATGAGCCAGGTGTGAAATGGATCTGTTGTTCAGAATCAGAGTGGTGACCATATTGTCTTTCTATAATAGGCATTTTTATATGCCCTCATCAACATAGTTTCCGAGCACCACGCAATCACTAATGAATTTTGTCATCACAGCACCTGTAAGAGCCAGGGAAATATTATTACCCCATTTTACAGATGTGAAACTGAGGTGTAGATTAGCTTAAATAACTTTGATGAAAAACATCATAAGCACTGAATTCACTTTAAAAGATTGTTAAACCAATTATAATAATGAATGTTATTTTGATGGCCTCTATTTGTCCTAGCCCAGTAAGCATGTCACAGACAATGTTAAAGCCATAAAGCGTGCTAAACATGACAAGATAAAATCCCCAGAGATAATTAAAGCCAAGTTATTGCAATGTGCCAAATGACATTTTTAAACAAAAAGGCCTTCACACCTCTCCACATGTACGATCTCACTTCAGGGAAACTAGAGAGACTATTAAGGAATATTTCCTGAACAGCTTTATAACATGCAGTGTGACTGCTCAAGTAACAAATGGGATGTGGGGGACCCTAACTGATGATGGAGCTAAATTGATGATAGTGTGTCATTTCACCAGCCACCTAGAAAGAAGGGAGGATAAACTGCCCTTTGCTGGTGCAGTCATACTGCATCATTTCTGCTTTGCATCACTGAAACTTTTGATTCACATGAGCGGGGAGATCAAAGAGTAAAATCTGCTGAGTCCTCCCTTTGTGATCAGTACCATGAACACTGCTAATAGGGGAAGCAGAGATGGCAGGAACTCCATATGGGTGTCTTGGGAGAAAAGCTGAGAGATCCTCACCAAAAAAAAAAAAATCCTAAATGTGGCAAAATCTCACCCAATGTTCATTTAGTTTGTGTTCTCCCGTTTTACAGAGGCAGAAAAAGTCGTTAATTCTTCTATTTTGAAGGCTACAGGAAAGAAGTATGTGTGTGGAACAGAAAGATGGGGGTGGGCAGTGGTGGCTGGTGAACTTTGAGATAGGTAGAGCTGCAGAAGAGTCAAGCCCCTGTTTCAAGCGGTGGCTGCAGCAGCCACAGGGCTGAGGCCATTGGGCACTGCGGGAGAAGGGAGGTGATGTTCTTTGCCTTCCTGGAGCTTTTCTCACCGAACCTACTGCTGATGGAGATTCTCTGTGGGATCCAAACGTTCATGAGCTTGGTTCCTTTGCTCACGGGGTAAGCCGCAGACTGCAGTGACTGTGAAGCATGCAAATGTGTTGCGCTCTAACTACCCTTTGTAGAACCTGCTGGCATGCTGCAAAAGGTGCCAGGCAGTTAGAGAACAACCTGTTAGAGCGCTCTACAGTCACAACAGCCTGTGGTTTGGGCAGTGAATCCAGCACTCCAAGCCCCACTGAAATCACTGCGGCACTCTCCCGACTCAGACTTCGTCAATCATTACTGCACAGGTGGCACGGGGGCAGTGGGAAAAAACACCCAACGGCCACAATAGGTTTGTTGCGTTTGTGTCAGACAATAGATTTGTTTGCTTGTGTGTGTGTATGTATAATTATTAGGGCTGTTGATTAATTACAGTTAACTCACACGATTAACTCAAAAAAATTAATCGCGATTAGAATCCCAATTGAAATTTATTAAATATTTTTGGAAGTTTTTCTACATTTTCAAATATATTGATTTCTGTTACAACACAGAATACAAAGTGTACAGTGCTCACTTATTATTATTACAAATATTTGCACTTTAAAAATGATAAAAGAAATAGTATTTTTCAATTCACCTCATACAAGTACTGTAGTGCAATCTCTTTATCGTGAAAGTGTAACTTACAAATGTAGATTTTTTTGTTATATAACTGCACTCAAAAACAAAACAATGTAAAACTTTAGAGCCCACAAGTCCACTTAGACCTACATCTTGTTCAGCCAATCGCTAAGACAAACAAGTTTGTTTACATTTATGGGAGACACTGCTGCCCGATTCTTATTTACAATGTCACCTGAAAGTAAGAACAGGTGTTCACATGGCACTTTGGTAGCGGGCGTTGTAAGGTATTTATGTGCCAGGTATGCTAAACATTTGTATGCCCCTTCATGCTTCAGCCACCATTCCAGAGGACATACTTCCATGCTGATGATGCCCATTTAAAAAATAATGCGTTAATTAAATTTGTGACTGAACTCATTGGGGGAGAATTGTATGTCTCCTGTTCTCTTTTACCCGCATTCTCCCATATATTTCACATTATAGCAGTCTCGGATGATGACCCAGCACATGTTCTTTTTAAGAACACTTTTATAGCAGATTTGACAAAACAAAAAGAAGGTACCAATGTGCAATTTCTAAAAATAACTACAGCACTTGACCCAAGGTTTGAGAATCTGAAGTGCCATCCAAAATCTGAGAGGGACAAGGTGTGGAGCATGCTTTCAGAAGTCTTAAAAGAAGAGCAACACTCCAATGCAGAAACTACAGAACCTGAACCACCAAAAAAGAAAATCAACCTTCTGCTGGTGGCATCTGACTCAGATAATGAAAATGAACTTGCTTTAGTCTGCACTGCTTTGGATGGTTATCGAGCAGAACCTGTCATCAGCATGGATGCATGTCCTCTGGAATGGTGGTTGAAGCATGAAGGGGCATACAAATGTTTAGCATACCTGGCACATAAATACCTTGCAACGCCGGCTACAACAATGCCATGTGAACGCCTGTTCTCACTTTCAGGTGATATTGTAAATAAGAAGCAGGTAGCATTATCTTCTGTAAATTGTAAACAAACTTGTTTGTGTGAGTGATTGGCTGGACAAGAAGTAGGACTGAGTGGACTTGTAGGCTCTAAAGTTTTACATTGTTTTATTTCTGAACACAGTTATTTTTTGTACATAATTCTACATTTGTAAGTTCAACTTTTATGATAAAGAGATTGCACTATTGTACTTGTATGAGGTGAATTAAAAATACAATTTCTTTTGTTTTTTACAGTGCCAATATTTGTAATCAAAGATAAATATAAAGTGAGCACTGTACACTTTGAATTCTGTGTTGTAATTGAAATCAAAATATTTGAAAATGTAGAAAACATCCAAAAATATTTAAATAAATGGTATTCTATAATTATTTACTAGCACTATTAATGGCACGATTAATTTTTTTAATAATTTGACAGCCCTAGTAATTATATATAAAAGTATGTGCTTGTTGCTTTGGTGGGGCATTGGGGCACTGCCCTCAGTACACTCACTGCCACTGGGTGTGGGCCTCATTCTGCTCTCGCTTTCCCCAGTGTGAATTCAGGCATACCTTACCAAAGTCAGTGAAATTAAATCAATGTAAGTGAGAGGAGAATCAGCCATGGAGGCTCAAACTCTGGTAAAAGAAATGAGGTGGAAAGAGCTTTAGTCGGTGTGACTGGAGGAGCAAGTGACAGAGCCTTAGAAAAAGGCACCAAGGTCAACTTTGCTCTTTCCCTCAGACCCAGGCCTGTTTTCAGAGTAGACCAGCTCCTCAACCCATGACAAAGACACAGTATTCTTCTTCTGCGTTCCTTTCCCATGCCTCCATTACAGTGTGTGCTATGAAGATGGAGAATACACAGAAACCAGCTAGGGGTCATGATCTTTGCTGGCTGTATCCAGTCCTTTAGGAAGTAGCTAATTTATTTTTCTATAATTGTCTATCATGCAATTTTTAACCAGATTTGTACCCAGATAGTGATATTGTAGCAAAATAGTAATATCCGCTTAGGTAACAGCCTAAAATGGTGCATAATTATTTCTTATAATTGATTCAGTGCTCTATTGTGCGTTTTCAGTGTAGTCGGGACTCTTTAACTGTGCCTGGTTTGGTTCATGATCCTATTTCCCAGCAGTCTCTGCCACAGGACATCCCAGAATTCATTGCCTCATATGCTGTGGATGCTGCCCAGTGCACATGTGAACCTGCCCGTTCCACCTCCTCCTCAAGGCACTCTGGGATTCTCCAGATGTGTGCCTGCCCAGATTCTCCCAGAATGCATTGTGATACAATGAGGTAGTGTGGTAGGTATGGATGCACAAAGATAACTGACACATGATTGTGTTGTGAAAAAAGCTGCTGTGTAAACTCCCAGGATAGCATTGGGGTGGGTTTGTTGCAACAAAGTCAGAATTTCATGAACTGGTTAGAAAACCACCATTGCATTAGAACTGTTGGAGGGAGTGGTGGGGAGCTGGCCTTCTCTACAGAACCTGGGGCGATGGAAGGGGTGAAGAATCTCCACAGGTATGGGATGAGCAGAGGTGTGATTGGGGGGCGGGGGAAGAACGCATGTTGAAGCAAGGGGGTGCATAATTGATGCATGGCTGGGCGGGCAGAGTTGATGTGAGTTTGGGGGCGGGGGCAGACACGAGGGGTGGGGTACAACATTAATTGATGTCAGAATGGGGTAGCATGTAATTGAGAGGATGGGGTGTACATAATTAATTTATGCTGTGTCATTGGCACATATGGGGCTGGAAGGGAGAACAGAATTATTTAATTTGTCATTTTAGGGATGGAGGGGAATTGAAAGCTCTGCACAATCAGGGACCATGTCAGACAAAAGGTGTAATTTAATACATTCTTTTGCAATTTGATCTTGAGTCTTTCCTGCAGTGGGCACCAGAATCACATTACTCAATATCAATTAGTGAGAGTTAACACCTCTGTAATAGTCTTTCTCTCTAGGATGATCAAAGGGAGTTCCACAATCAGAAGGTAAACCAAAACCCATGATTTACTCTTTGTCCCCAAAATCATGAGATCATTTAAAAAATCTTATCATGGGGTGGAGGGGAGAAAGTCTAACTCATGATATTTTTAACGTTAGCATTACCAATACTGGTAGTATGTATTTAATTTGTGTGTGGAAGCAGACACTCTCTCTTCAGGCCTATTCTCTAAATTCTCCTTAGGTATATCTAGAATTAAAATCTTAGGACTTCTTTATTTCAACTCTTTTGTAACTACAAGAAATTCAAGACTGACTCCCAGCAGAGGCAAGTTTAGCACAGCTCTCAACTTTCATCTGTAATAGGGAATTCTTACCAAAAACCCAATCATTGTTGCTAGCTGCACTTGAGTTAGAAACATTGACAGCCCTATTGCTCTGTGGTGTCTACAGCCAGTTCCTTCACTTTTGGGAGCCCCTGTCCCGAGATTAACTGACAATGTCACAAGGACAAGTGCTACTGCATTGAAAATTCCCCACTGTAGATAAAATCTTAGTGGCTCAAGCAAGGCGGGCTTATTTTTGTTTCACCTGGTGGAACTGCTGTTTATGACCACGACAACACAGGCTTGAATCTCAGCAATGGCAAAGTGTGAAATACATTTACCACAAGCCCAGTCACCAAATGTGACATTACTAATTAATGCACTCAATTTTCTGGCCACCAACTGGCAAATAAGAACAATTACATATTTACTCAGCATCTTGATTCTGTGGTGTTTTTGGCACCAAGAGTTAATGTACGTTAAGCATCAGTTTCAGTGTTTTCTTTGTGTGATTTCCTCCAACGTCAGGGACAATTAATTTGTGTTATTTGTATGTCAAATCTGCAGATCATTGTCTTCTGTATTCAACTCTGCAGCACAAATTATGTCAACAATCATATCTGAAAATACATTTTTAAAAAATAATATTTCTGTAGAGTTGCACAATAGGAATGTTAAACTGCAATGCAAAATTAACATCAGGAAACAAGACAGGTAACTAAGAGTGAAAAAGACTGTGAAAACATTATTAAACCTCACTTCTATCAACAGTGTGAGTCATCCTGTCAAAGAAATCCCATAGCTACCAAAACAAGAGATTAACCACAGACACCGTGAACTTCTGTTAGCTTTTTACCACTGCACAAGGGCATTTTCTTTTCCATCTGCAGTTCTCAGTGGATTTGTTTAGCAGCAGTAATGGTTTGTTTAAAATCTTCAGATGGGGTTGGTTTTTTTTCAATAGCAAGTGTAATCTTTTCCTTTTTTAAGAAAAGCCTCCAGTGAAGAAAGCATATGTGAGGAGGGGAGATTGTTTCCCTTCATCTCATTCAATTATATTTTAAAATACATATTTTTATTGAAATGTATTGGAAGTCATCAGAAAGGCCACTCTTAAACAGTGGATACATTTACCTTTATTCTGTAAGATTTTGTCTTCATTAGGAAGAAAAGACGTGTTCTTATAATCCACTGATGTGTTTGTGTTACAGATTCCCCCATGTGCCGATCTACAAAGTATATGTGTTGTTACAGCCTCCAGCTATAGAGACCTGGCTCCTTAGCTCAAGTTGTAGCAGTTCATTGTTTTAGGTCTACAGGTCCCCAGTTCAGTCGCCAGTGTGTCAGTCATGAGGGCAACTGTCACATTCTTAACTTGAGTTAACTAAATTGAGGTGAAGTCCTAGGTAAGGAGTATGTGGGAGTCTAGTCTTTAATTTGACCGGCTCACTTGTATGAAAACTACGAATTGTCTGGGATTTTACCTCAGGTTAATACATCTTTTTTCCTAGTGAACTCACAGATTTACAGAGGTGCTGAGTACCCGCAGTCCCGACTGACTTCAGTGGGAGCTCAGAATCTCTGTAAATCAGAGTCTATAGGAACAATTCAGCACCACAGGCTCAGAAAAAATGGGACTTTACTTAGTTTAATGTCTAATGAGGAAAGTAATTGCTTAAAGTGACTACAGATTTCTTTTTAGGGGCCTGATTGGACACCCCTGTGTGGCTTTTGATGGAATTGTAGTAGCAGCTATGTTCACAGCTACAGCTAATGTCAAATCATAGCCTAACTCTAATTTTAAAAAGCAATTGGAAATTAATAATTTTAAACTGATACAGTTATGAGAAAGGTAGGTTATAAAATGCATATCGGTTAAATAATGTAATTGTCTTCTAGGATTCTCCGGTTTTTTAGATCCATGTTCTTTAACTAAAATATGGACTGGAGAATTATTATAAATTGTTGAGTTTCATTAGCCAAAATAACATTTAAAGCAAATAGGAAATGACAGAAGGCAAAATAAAGATGATTAGGTAGGTGTTCACTGTGTCAAAAATTTAACTCAACATTGGATGTTACAATTTTCTAGAGGTAATAAATCAGTACAATTCAAGTTTTACTCATAATCTTGTTCCAAAGGGAAACTTTTATCCAAGTCCTATACTAGTCTGGGTAGGTGACTTTGGTACCAACATAGAATTGTGGATCCTTAAATATTCATCCTTATTTACTTCCAGTCAAGTATTGGTGTAAATGGAATGATGGGACGCCTCATGTCAGTTCAACCAAACTATTCTCAGTAGAATTTAGAAAGTTAATTATGGAAGAATGTCAATTCAGTTCAAAATTACCTTGCCTGGGTCATGCTTACAGCTGAGTTTTGCCACTTACACATGTGAGATTATCACACATGAAACCTAAAACAAAATATGCAGGTAATAATTTTGAGAATATTCTAACTTTCTCTGGAATTGCACCAATACTGTAAACTCTTATGCCACTGTAACCAAAGGTCGGTAAAATCTATAGCTTCCAAGCCAATCCAATGACGGTTCCTCTTTTTGTCTAAGAAGCTGCCAATTCTCTTGACCACAAAATCTGTGTAATTTCTGGCTGAACTCCTTTTTAAAAAATGTATCTCCATGTATCTGCTTGCAGAGAAAACCACCTGAATGTTATCAGCTTCAGTAATTGGACCTAAAGACAGAACCCGGGGGAATGTCCAATATCATTACATTTTCAATAAACTACAAATTATAATTTATTTCTTTTTAAAGTGATATTATCAAGTATTAGCATAAATGCCTTCCTTAGCCATAAATGGCGCAATGAATTAAAATATTCTAGCAAATACTGTAATGCATATTTTGGCTTAAATTAGGATAGAAGATTCTGGGATAGGGACACAAAGGATTCTGAGATATAGGGAGTAACAAAAGAAAAATGTGGATGGTGGAGGGGTGAGTAATAGAAACAGAATGAAAATCCCTGTTCTAGAAAGTTTGACACTGAAATTCTGGGATCAAAAGGTGGGTGGGGACAGGGACTTCAGTCCCCTACCTCTGGATTCCTTAAGGCTCCATGATCTCTGTTTGTACAGTAAAAATGTTTACAACATATTATTTAATCTTCCTCCCTGCTCCCCTCTTCTTTCTAATTATCCAATAAACTGTGGGTGAAAGCCTGTTTATTTTAGCACATTAAAAAATCCCATCCCATTGATTTCAAAGACACAACTCATGACTGTGGGAGGCAGGATTTTGCCTTTGATATTGTGTCATGTATACGTGTTTGTATATGTGCATGTGTATCAGGAGAGACACATATACAAAAGCGTGTAGCAAGATTATGTGACGCTCTGGTGACATCCAAAACCTTCAGATCATTAAGATTACAGAGAACCAACATCTTCAGCCACATAGAGTTTACACTTTCCAGGGAGCTGAAGCCTGTTTCCACACCCCTGGAGAGTTTTCTCCCTGTAGTTTTTTAATTATATAGGCATTATTTAAAAAAAAAAAAAGTCAACAACCAAAAAGATTTAAACTGTCTGAGAGCTTCTCTACATACAAACTGGAACCAAACTAACTAAATTAGTTTTCATTCATACATTTAGTTATTTCAGTGCAAGCCTGTGTGTGGACACTCTTATTTCAGAATGAGTGTCTTATTTCAATCTAACTTAAGTTGATATTTTACTGACTTTAGTTAAATCAAAACACAGATGTTTTCAGCTAACAATGAAAGTTGTTTAAAAAGTATGGGCCCTTTTTAAAAATAAGTAACAGCAATCTACTTTAGAGGACAGTTTATAGATTTACTGTGTCCTCACAATCCTAAATGTCCCACTGCTCTAGGAAGAAAGTTTGTCTTTCAAGTAATAATAAAAAATGTACTTTAAAAACTGAAGGGAAACTACTATAATTATTATTTGCTTTACAGAACCCAAAGCGTGTGCCACATGCTTTACAGAAATGTAAAAAAGTGTCCCTGTGCTCAAAACCTTAAAATCTGAGATGAGTTTTGTAAAGCTTTGTATTCAGAACATAAAATATAGAAATTATAATGTTGCAAAATACCTACATCTGCAATAAACTGAATAGTTTAAAACAATTAATGAAGATACAGTCTTAATTACAGTATAATCCTACTTCAATAAATTTCATATCTACTTATAAGACAACTAAATAAATATTAAACATGAGGGAAAAGAAAGAGCTTGGCTCAACACATTCAGTATCTGTTGACAACTGGGTGAAAAAAACAGAACCATGAAAATGAAAAGGGGGAAGAAACTCTAGGTTAAGGGGAAAAAAACTTCTTGCAGCCCTTATTAAAACAATTGTTTATATCGAAGCCTTTCAAACATACGTGAATAATTATAGTAATACGTACTCTGTCTTTGTCTCTGCATTACTGTCTTGTTTTCAGACCAGCTATTTGAAAGGCATTATGTTGTATAGCTGGACTAATGTGCTGTAAAACAAAGCTATGATGTGAATTTGTCTGAAAAAGTGCTACTTCAGCCCCACAATAAAGATTATCGTTCCTATTGCAACTCTGTTTCCTTCAGAAAGAACAACAAAAAGAGAGAGAACATCTGCTTTGCTAAGAGATGACAATGACTACCGCAAAAGGCTTGTTCTGTTTTGTTGTTTCCCCCTCTACACTCATTGATATTCTGTGCTTCTTAGCCACTTTTATCTTTTCTCTGAGGAGCCACATCTTGTGCTGTGTGTTCCCCTAAATCTCTGTGGGCGTGTCTAGACAGTTAGTATGCGGCAAGCCGGAGTGTAAATCTACAACGTTCAAGCCTGCTGTGCACTTGTGACAGATTTTTGTTACCAATCTGCCTGAGGCGTCAGGTGATCAGGCTGAGGCCACAGGATCTTTAGGGAGGAGATGACGAAACACACCAAGTGTCTAAGTTTTAAAGATTTATTAATAAAATAATAACAGCGGAGAGTGATGGGTGCTCCCCACGTCACTCAGAGGAAGGAAGAAAGCGTTAGTGCCCCAAGCCCTAACCCACTTTCATACTCACACATGCTCTACCCGAGGCTGGCCAAGCCGGGGTGTAATGTAAGAAGAAGAGGGGGAAGGGTTCTGTCCTGGGCCCAGGCCAGCCGAGGTCCGCTGTTGATCTCTGAATTGCTCCAGCTCTCAGGAGGGTTTTAAAGTCCAGGGTTCCTTTGGGGGTGTTTCGTTCCACGACCTCTGTTCCTGGTGTTCTTTGTACCAGTCAAAACCGGCTCTCTGTGGTTTCCTCAACTTTCCCAAAAAACACAGGCTAGACTTTGTTGTCCTCTTTGTTTTCCTCCGCGCTGGCCTTCACTTGTCTCACTCGTTATGGGCTGCCTGTTCAGCTGAATCTTCCTTTCTCATGGCTGGTCGGTGAATTCCAGGCCCCCCTCTTTCTTGGCAGGTAGCCGAGAGTCAGATGTGTGTTGTGGCCTTGAGCAGGCTGGAGTCAGCATCTTATCTTTGGGCCTAGCAGGAGCATGGAGTTAACCCGTTCTCTGCTCTCTTCCTTCTTCCCTCTCTGGCCTCTCGCAACCTGCAAAGGAATCTTCCATTCCACACGCACTCACACCTTTGACCCTTCCCAAAATGCCCTGCGATGCTTGCAACAGCATTAGCAATATACAATGCTGATCTGCCTTCCCCAGCGGACCCCTTGAGGAGGGGGCCGTCGGGGTGTGACACACTAACTGTCCATATGGACCCTGCTAACATGCACTAAAAGTTGGCTAATTTGCATTGACCTACTCCCATTTGTAAATCATTGCACAGCTGAGGTAGCTGCGCCGCTGTCGCGCTGTTGGTGCAGATGCTCTATGCCGACGGAAGAGAGCTCTCCCGTCAGTATAATTACTCCAGGGGGTCAGAGTAAATTACATCGCTCAAGGGGTTGGCTTTTTCACACCCCTGAGCAGCTTAAGTGATACCGGAATAAGCGCAAGTGTGCACAAGCCCTAGAGAACTTTTAGTGCACAGTAGCAGGGTCCACATGGCCAGTTAGTGCCTGGCAGGCTAGATCACTGTAGATTTATATCCCAGCTTGCCACGTACTAACTGTTTGTATAGACAAGCCCCAAGATACTATCAGAACTCCCAAGGAGGCCAAGCAAACTCTCTTCCATTTGACCACTCTAGTCATTCTTATCTCCCTTTTGACAGTTCTAATCTTCCCCTTAGTTTCTCTATGCCACGGCAGATTTCTCTTCCCTCCCCCACCACCCCTGCAGACTACTGTATGGATTCTTTCTCATCTCTCTCAAGAGGGCACTGGTCTCTGACTGAATTCCAGCTCCCTTTGGGTCCCTCAGAACTTCTTTCTAATTTTCCTCCATTAACTGGGCCCCTCTCTCTTGGCTCCTTCCACCCTTTTTAGAACTCAGTCCAGTATTGCCAAGCCATCATTCAAAAATCATGAGGTGGGCCTCCCAAAATCATGACATTGTTTTACAAATCATGAGATTTAAAAACAAATAATAATTTGGGAAGTTTTTCTTTGTCTTCTGGTTTCTGAGCCTTTAGTGTGAACTTGGATCACTTTTGAGTTTTTTCTTCGCAGCCACAAGGGCTGGGAACTTGTCCTTAAAAATAAGAAAAGTTATCTGAAATTCACATAGAATTACATGAATCTTGGAGTTGCACCTGTAAGAAAAACACCAAATATTACATGGCTCGTGATTAAATTGCAAGAGCTGGCAACACTGAATTCTCACATCGCCTAGGTGTAATGGCCAGTCCTCAACTCGTCAAGCATCTGGGTATCTGGTATACATTAATGCACTCCTAACACTATCTCCTAGAGTATTTCATCACTCAGATGCAAGAATAGAAACCCCTGTATGTCCTGCAGCAACAATAAATTAAGTGAAAGTGTTTCTTCTTTCTGCAGCAGTAAAAACACCAAACTGTTACAAGGATTGTGCTGAACCAGACCTCTTGTGCTATGTGCACTGAAAGCAATAAAGCCTGCATTTCTCATGTAAACCATAAAATAATATATTGGTGTTGCTGCAGAGTGTATACATGGCATGTTTAGACAATTGTAAGAGAGAATTCTCGTATCCTGACTAACATTTCTTGTCTCAATAAAATAGGTTTTAACATACAAGTTGTGTGGGAGCTATAGAATGGTTATTGTGTACAAACCATATAACCACTCTGTGCCTCAGTTTACCCATCTATAAAATGAACTTGCTCATCTTTGTGAAGTACTCTGAAATCTACATATGCAACTTGCTGTATAACATAACATGCTATTGGGTATTTTATTACTAGAATGACTATTATTTTCTTACTGATAATGACTACTGACAACCTTGGCAAATGTTTGATCTGTATACGAGATCTGAACATAGGTTTAAGGACATCTTAAAAATAAACTTGGTGCTGAGCACTTGGGCCCTGATCCAACAGAACGCTTATATGTTTACTTAACTAGTCCATTGACTGGCAGTCAAGTATCTACAGAACAAAAACAACAATCAGAACTGACACCCTCATTGGCTACTTCAGGCTTTGTCTAAATGAGAAAGTTGAACTGGTTTAACGTAAATCAGTTTTTGCAAATGCCTACATAGACATTCTTATTGCAGCTTGGCTTATTTTTGGTTTCGCCTAAATCAATTCCTAATAAACTTAAGCTAAACCAAAATAAGTGTATCCAAACAGGGAATTGCATTGGTTTAACTAAATCAGTTTTTAAATCACACCTTTAGTTATGTCAGCACAACATTCTTATGCAGACAAGCAGGGCCAGCTCTAGGATTTTTGCCGCCCCAAGCAAAAAAAAAAAATTTGGCCGCCCCCTCTTTTTTTTCGTGCCCCCCAGCCCTGCCCCAACTCCACCCCTTCCGAACTCCTTCCCCAAATCCCCAGCCCCGCCTCCTCCCCCGGGTGTGCCGCATTCCCCCCCCATTGCTTCCTGCGGGCCCCCCTGCGACCTCCCGCCCTAGCTCACCTCCCTGCTCCTCCGGGCGTGCCGCCGCTCCGCTTCTCCCCCCTCCCTCTTAGGTGAGGGAGGGGGGAGAAGCGGAGCAGCGGCGTGTTCAGGGGAGCAGGCAGAGCAGAGGTGAGCTAGGGTGGGGGGCGCAGGAAGTAAAGGGGGTAGAGGAACTGCTCCCCGCTCCAGCTCACCTCCGCTCCACCACCGCTGCCTCCCCCGAGCGCCCGCCGCTCGGCGTCTCCTCCCTCCAGCCTTGCTGCGCAAAACAGCTGTTTTGTGCCCGGCAAGCCTGGGAGGGAGGGGGGAGAAGCGGAGCGGCGGCGGCGCGCTCAGGGGAGCAGGCGGAGGCGGAGGCGAGCTGGGGCAGCAAGCTGGGGTGGCGGGGGCACTTTTCCCCCATGTCCCGGAGTCGGCGCCTATGATGGCCAGAATGCCGCCCCAAGAAATGTGCCGCCCCAAGCACCTGTTTTTTTTGCTGGTGCCTGGAATCGGCCCTGCAGACAAGGCCTTGGTTGAGGGGCAAAGTACTGAATGGGAATGAAGACTATGCTCTCGGCCAGAGAGATTATCTGTTCCCACTAGATCACATTTGTAGAGATGAGTGGGAAGGCTTAGACATTGGTTTCTTGTGTTGTACCTGTGCTATGAATAAATGCAGGGCTTCAGTCTCCAGGGCTATTAATGTGACCTCTTTCAAGTGCCCAAAATTCACATTAAGAAACTGATTAAAAATTGGCCTGGAAATCACTGTGTTCTCTGTTTTGCAAACCCAACACTCAAATTGCTGGATAGGAAACACATTTCTTCTATGTAAGTCATTTGCCCAATCGGGTACAGTACGCTGTGTGCTTCACTACTATCCTATTAATCAAAGAGATCTGAGCTCAGCTTTACAAGGTGATGACTCCAATGTCAGGGCAGCATCCATCACTTAAAAACACTTATAAATCTGGATTACCAGCGACTGAATTCTATTGATAAATCTTGTTGGTAAAGAAAAGATGGTGTTTAGCTTTAAAATGTCAATGTTGAGAGGTTAAGAAGTCCTGGGTTTTGCTGCTGGTATAGGATTGCCATGTTTCCATTTTTTTTTATTTTATTTTATGGTGAGACATCTTAAAACTTCTGTCCTGTCTGGTCTAAGTTGTGCCCACTGTGCCATATCATCAGATACTAGGGAGGTGGTGCACCCTTAGAAAAAGGGTCATGGAAGCTGAAAAACACCCTGAATGTTCTTTGATGCTGGGCCACATATAGAATCATGCAACACCTCTGTATATTCACTGAACTTTCAAGAATGTAAATAGGAACACAGGGCCTGATTGTGAAACCCTGACGGAGGTTTCTTTTAAGTAAGGATTTCGGGATCCGGCCCATAATTTGGCTCGTTATTTCTCTTCCCTATGACAGCAGAAGTCCTGTTAGGGACCCCTCTTTCCCACTCCCCTTTTTATGTCCTGTTCCAGTAATAGTTGATGATCCTTCAAAAACAAAGCTCACATTTGTAAATATAAATGGGTATTTGTTTGTTACATCTTTCTGGCAGGATAGGGCACTTGATACGATTTTATGGTTGTTCACTCTGCATCATGATGACATTTTGAAAATGACATCAAGTTACTGCTTTCAGAAAGAGTAAAGGTTTAATTTGTTGTCTAGAAGAGGTAATGAGGTAGAGTGATGTAATTGTCCCCTAATTGGAAGGTCCACTGTAGATACATACTATGTATACAAGAAATTATGTACTCCTCTGGAATTTTACTTTACTGACATAACCTGTTGAAACGTTTGTTTGGCTGCTTTATACGTTACTGAATTTTCTTTCTATATTTCAAAGTTTTAGAATAAGGATACATTATTATCTGGGGATTATTTGGCTAATAGAGATGGGTAGGTTCTCCATGACAGAAATATTTCTCTAAACTGGATAAGAATAATGGACATTTATAGCATGAGGAAAGGGGCAAGCTTAAGGTCCAGATGTCCAAAAGAGTGGGCTCGATTTATAAAAAGAGTTAAGTATCCAACTGACACTTTAGGGGCCAACTCCCAGAATTAGGCCTGACTGAGATTCACAAAACCCCTGCTCAGCAGCCACTGAACCCTGTAAGTGCCTAAACGCACTTGACACTTAGATTTTTGCAGTAAAAGTTCTCTAGGCACCTATGTTTTTGGCTTCTGAGTATACGCACTGTAGCCTCATACGAGGCATCTGGACAGCTAAACCATGGAGTGATGAACAAGCTGGGGAAAGATGGGCATTCCTCCACCTAACTTGCCTGTAGGGCCCAATCCAGTAAGCATGTCCAGGGCTTGCTACACACCCCTTGCCTTGGAAAACTTGCATTGGTTAGTTTAGGTGGCGTTCTGTCCAGCATGCTGGCTTTTCTCACTCCCCTTCTGAGGTGTCCATCTCTCCCCATTTGTGAACCCAGGCTTTGTGAAACCAGTGATTTTCTAGGTGCCTAAAAGTTAGGTGTGCTGATGCTGAGCATTGCTGCACCTAAGTTTCTTTGTGAATCTGGCCTAGCTACTCCCATTTAGGCACCTAAATAAGTGACTGATCAATTCTGAAAATTTAGTGTCCATTTAGGCATCTAAATGTGAAGTGGCTAGATTTGTAGAAGTGCTCACACTCAACAGCTTTCATTGCCCTCAGTGGGCGCTCCTGAGTTTTGCTGCTGCAGTACTGCCACCTAAATGAGAACACTTTTGAAAATCTGACCAGTTTAGGTGTCTACATTGAGCTCTTCTGAAAATGCCGCCTCAGACGTGGGTGCTGAGCACTTTTGAAAATCTGGCCCTATGTATATATGGAAGAGCTTGCTGAACTCGTTAAAGGCATAAAGATGTTAGTAAGGCCTTGTCTACACTACAGAGTTTTGTCAACCAACGATAAGTCGATGATCAAAAGTGCAATAATATCGCTATTGCATGTTCACACTACACTCTCTTTGTCGGCAGAGCGCGTCCACACTTGGTGTTGTAGCATCGACAGTAAGAGCAGTGCACTGTGGGTAGTTATCCCACTGTGCTAGTCACCACCTTCTGCCGCTAGGAGTTCTGGGAAGGCAGAGTGGATGGCAGCACATCTTGGGTGTGGGCTCAATATCCCATGATGCATGGTTTTCTATACAGCATTCTATTGGCTTCTGACTGTGTTTTGTGGATTTTTTCAATGGCCCCTGTTTCCTGTGTGCCCGCCATCTCTGTCTGAAAGGATGGATCCTGCACTGCTCTCTACTGTTACGGTAACTGTCGTTAACACTTTACGGATGGTCACACAATATAATGAGCTTGCTATCTGAACAAGAATCAGAGTTCCTTGACCTGCTGTGTACCATGGAAAGAAACAACACCAGATTACTTTTGCATTCATGGAGCAGCTGAACGTGGTGGACCATTCCTTTTGGGCTCAGAAAACAAGCACTGAGTGATTTGATCCCATTATTATGCAGGTCTGGGATGATGAGCAGTGGCCACAAAACTTTTGGATGCAGAAAGCTACATACCTGGAACTGTGTGCTCGCCCCAGCCCTGAGACACAAGGACACCAAAATGAGAGCAGCCCTCTCGATGGAGAAGCTTGTGGCAATCACTGTGTGGAAGCTGGTGACTCCAGACTGCTACTGGTCAGTTGCGAATCAGTTTGGAGTTCGGAAGTAGACTGTCAGGGCAGCTTTAATGCAAGTGTGCAGGGCCATTAATTGCATCCTGCTCCCAAGGATCATGATTCTTGGCAATGTGCATGAAGTAGTGGATGGCTTTGCAGAAATGGGCTTCCCTAATGGCATATTCCAGTTTTGGCCCCGGACCATCTTGCGACGGAGTGCATCAGTAGAAAGGGGTACTTCTCCATGGTATTGCCGGCGCTTGTGGATCACTGCGGGTGTTTCACTGATATCAGCGCGGGGTGGTCCGAGAAGGTGCATGATGCACAAATCTTCAGGAACACTGGCCTGTACAGAAAGCTGAAAGCAGGGACTTTCTTTCCAGACTAGAAGATTACAGTGGGGGATGTTGAAATGCTCATAGTGATCCCTGGAGACCCAGCGTACCCCTTACTCCCATGGCGCATGAAGCCTAAATGGGAAACCTGGACATCGGCAAAGAGCACTTCAACGATAGGCTGAGTAGGTGCAGAATGACTGCAGAATGTGCATTTGGCAAATTAAAAGCATGCTGGAGATGCCTTTATGGCAGGTTAGATCTCAGTGAGGAAAACATTCATAGCTGCCTGCTGCACACTCCATAATCTTTGTGAGGCTAAGGGCGAAAAGTTTGCCCAGGGTTGAATGCTGAGGCAGATCACCTGGCTGCTGATTTTGAACAGCCGGATACCAGGGCAATTAGAGGGGTACAACAGGGAACAATTTGAATCAGGGAGACTTTGAGGCAACATTTTGAGAATGAGAACCAATAATGTATGTTTCTATACAGCAATCTGCCATCTTCATTAATTTGAGTTTTGTTTGTTTCCCTAACACGTGATGATTACTGACCAGGATTTTCAGTAAGCAAATGATTAAACTGCATTTATATGTTTTATTACCAGCTGCTATCACAATTTGTAGGACACAAATAAAGATTCACTATCTTTCAGAGACTTCGTTTTTATTAAACACCAATTAACACACACACACACAAAGGCTTGGTGGGAAGGGAGGTACCAGTGAAGGGAAGGGTCTTAAAGCTGTTTGTAAATCCAGCTACCATTTTGGAAGCTATCCGAAGGAATGGAGTGAATGGAAAATTGAGAAGTTCTGGAAAGTTGAAAGGAATGTGTAGGAGGAGTTTGGGGAGGGCATGGAAAACAGTTCTGTATGGGCTGCACAGGAAGGCGAGCACGCATCTGTTCTGACTGTAGCGTGATTAGGGACTATAGCATCTCTGTTTGCTCCTCCATTACTTCTGTCATCTGCTCAGTGGCCTTTTGAACAATCTCCTGATTTTCTTTTCTGGTTCGCCTTTCCATTTCTCTCCACTCCCTGTGTTCTCTTTTTCCTTCCTCAAAGGGTTGCAGCACCTCCCGGAACATGTCCCCCTTGCTCTGCCTTGGTCGCTTAATTATCTAGCGGAGACGCTCCACCAGTGTGTAGGGGGTTCCCCTGAAGGCCACATATTTAGAACCACAGGAAACAATACACAGAAGCATGATTGTTTGTTCAAGCACAGCATCAAATCATTACAGTAAAAAATACACCTCTTGTAACATACCAAGCACTTTCTCACTGACTCTCGGCAAGCACACATCTTGGCTAACACCCTAAACCTGGTGAGTTCTGCCTTGGTGGGTGAGGATTGTTGAAGTTGGGGTAAAAAGTGATTGGGGTGATTCAACAGTAGTGGTGCAAGTGCCTAGAGACAATATTGTAAATTCTGCACCATTTTCCGCAGGCAGGGGTCATTGAAGCAGATATCTCACTCCTGAGGGTAAGCAAGGATACATCTACTGCTTGCTTGCGGTTTCAGACCCAGTCCTTATGCTGCTCGTCTGTGTGCCACTTTGGTCCCTGCATAAGTGATTGCCGAGTGGCGCGGAAAAGTTTCCTACAGTGTGGGAAGGAACAAAGCAGCTTCGGCATAGGATTAGCAAGTACCTCCAGGAAAGATTCCTAGAGATCTCTCTGGAGGATTCCTGTTTAATCTTACTGTGCATCAATACACTGTTCCATCGCACAACTTAGCTTTACAGGGGAATTTGGAGCACACTCAAACCCAACTTGTCTTCCACATTTCTATTCCTTCATCCAGTCTTACAGTATACAAAACAAAGAACAGCTGTATGTCATATAACCAAGCAGAATCAATACAAAAAGATCACTTACCAGCATCTCCTCTCCTGCTTCTTGCTCACCGGAGAGGGACTGCTGGGACTGGCTGGACACCTCTGGAGTGGCGAAAAGTTCCTGCCTCGCTGCCCCATCGGGCAACCCTGCCGTGGGCGCCTTATTGTCCTCCAACTCCACCTGCTCGTCCATGACTTCGACTTGTGGGTTAGGACCACTTTCCGCCATCTCCAGCTCTGCTGAGGTATCCAAGGGGCTCTTGGCGGTGGAAGTGGTGTTGCTGCCGAGGACAGTGTCCACCTCCTTGTAGAAGTGGCTGGTCTTCAGCGCAGCACTGGAGCAACGGTTCGCCTCCCTTGCCTTCTGGAATGCTTGTCTCAGCTCCTTTATCTTCGCTCCGTACCATAGGCGCCAACTCCAAGGGTGCTCCAGGGTTGGAGCATCCATTGAAAAAAAATAGTGGGTGCTCAGCACCCACCAGCTACAGCTGATCAGCGGCCACTGCTGAACAGCTGTTTGGCGGCTCAGGGAGAGTGTAGAGCAGTGAGTGGGCAGGGGCCTTGGGGAAGTGGGGCAGGAAGAGGCGGAGCAAGGCAGGGCCTTGGGGAAGGGGTGGAGTAGAGGCAAGGCCTCGGGCTGAAGTAGTGTTGGAGCACCCCTGGGGAAAACTAAAAGTCGGCACCTATGCTCTGTACAGCACCCTGTCCCGGTCATAGCCCTTTTCACATAAGCTATGAGAAATCTGCCCGTAGTAGGTATCGAAATTCCTACGGCTGGTGCACAGCTGGGACTGGACAGCCTCCTTTCCCCATATACTCAGCAGACCCAGCAACTTAGTTGTGCTCCAAGTGGGAGAGCGTTTGCTATGTGGAGGCACCATGATCAGCTGGGAAGATGCGTTGTGAGCTCTCCATACCAAGCAAACAGGAAGTGGAATTTCAAAAATTCCCAGGGCCTTTAAAGAGGGACAGACAGATGCTTGTGACGGAGTCCCACGGGAGCCACACTGAGGTTACTCAATTAGGGCAAACCCCAAAGCTGGTGGATATTCCGATACTTAGATTTAGAAAGCCAGCATAAAACAACATCTTCAATATCTTATTGGTTGCACAGAAGCCAATAAACAGTTCCCTTATAGTAACCCAGCCTTAGGCTTCCACCCAGACACCCAAGTCAAATATGAAAGTTCTACCAATCCCAAAGGGTCGGACACATCACCTCCCAAGTAAATGAATATTTCAGATCTTACCTAAATACACACTTACAGCCGATCCTTATTAACTAAACTAAAATTTATTAAAAAAGAGAGAGTATTGGTTAAAAGATCAGTATACATTACAGACATGAGTACAGTTCTGAGATCAGTTTCATAGTAGAGATGGTGAGCTTTGGAGTTACAAAAAGTTCTTAGAATTAGTCCATAGATTCAATCCAATGTTCATACGCAGGGTGATTGAGGTGGGACTGGAGATCTCAGTCTTCCGACTTAAGCTTCTCTTGCATAAAGTATCAAGCAGATCTGAGATAAAAAGGATCAGGACCCAATGGTTTTGTATACAGTTCCAGGCCTTCTCTTGACAGCTCGGAGTCCTTAGGTGAACAATAGGCAATCATCGAGACTTTGAAGTAGACCTGTTTCCAAAGCACCACCAGTAATTAGCTACATGGATTAACATAAGACAATTGCCTGTTTTCCACCATTCGTAGGTGATTTGCTATACATTCAAAGAGAGATCAATACAGTGATCATTTAAATGTTAAGAACTTCTTTTGATCTCTGAATTAACAGGATACAGCATAGGCAGAAACTGTTTGGTTACACTATTAACCTCTAACAATATATATGTAATCACACAAAACCACAAACATTAGCTACCAATATGTCCCTAAAGGTTGAATTTGGTCATTTATCCTGCAGGATGTTTAACTAGCATTCCCAGGTGTCTGGTTTCCGACTGGCATGCCCAGTCAAAAAGGGACCCTGGTAGCTCCAGTCAGCACTGCTGACCGTGTCGTTAAAAGTCCAGTTGGTGGGGCTGGCAGGCTTCCTACCTGGCTTCGCACAGCTCTCTGGAAGCAGCGACATGTCCCTCGGCTCCTAGGTGGAGGTGCACCCAGGGGGGCTCCATGCGCTGCCCCTGCCTCGAGTGCCAGCTCTACAGCTCCCATTGGCCGGGAACTGCAACCAATGGGAGCAGTGGGGGCGGTGCCTGTGAGCGGAGGCAGTGCTCAGAGTCGCCTGGCTGCGCCTCTTTCTAGGAGCCAAGGGCCATGTTGCCACTTCTGGGGAGCCCCCCCCAAGGCAAGCGCCGGCCAGAGCCTGCATCCCGCACCCTCTTCCACACCCCAACTCTCTGCCCTAGCCTGGAGCCAGGTGAACCCCTCATTTATGGACCCACCCCAGAGTCCATACCCCCAGCCCAGAGCCCATACCTCCTCCCACACCCCAACCTCCTGTCTCAGCCCAGAGTCGCCTCCCACACTCTGAATCCCTCAGCTCCACCTTGCAGCCCGGAGCCCCCTCCTCCACCCCAAACTCCTCATTTCTGGCCCCACCCTGGAGCGCACACTCCCAGGTGGAGCCTTCACTCCCTCCCACACCCCAACTCCCTGCCCTAGCCTGGTGAAAATGAGTGAGTGAGTGAGGGTGGGGGAGAGCGAGTGACAGAGGGAGGGGGGATGGAGTGAGCGGGGCCTCAGAGAAGGGGCGGGGCAGGGGGGGGCCAGGGTGTTTGGTTTTGTGCAATTAGAAAGTTTGCAACCCTATGCTTAACCCTTTCTGGCCATATGTCACACCTGGCTGCAGGGGAGTTTGAACTACTAACCAGGATGGGCATTGTGGGACACCTCCTGGAGGCCATTTATGGTGACAAAACCAAGCCCGGTATCTACACTGACACTTTGTCGATAAATCTTTGCCATAAATAGCCCTATGTTGCTCATTGAGGTGATTTTATTTTGTTGCCAAAACAGGAGAGTTTTGTTGCCAAAAGTTGCGTTGTAGTGTGTTCACCGTCACTGTTTTGTTGAGTAAAGCTGCCTTTTGTTGACAAAACTCTGTAGTGTAGTCAATGCCTTAGAGATTACTTTCTCCCCTTTGCTTTGTCTGAGTTACTGTGCTAACATTCTGGCTGTACCAGTTTCTGCATTCATTTCTTTAATGCATTGCTCTGCTCATTTTCTATGTTTAAAATATTTAAGTAACAATTGTTTAAGAAATGTGTAGGGACAAAACTATAATGTGCATCCAGTAATAAGTTGAATTGGTAAGTCATAGTCCTTGTCTACACTTCTGAGAGTTTGCCACTATAGCTATACCATCAACCCCCTCTAGTGGAGAGTTCTGTTGCTGGTACTGTATAGTTTATGCCGTTCCTTGAACAAAATAAGCGATACCCGCCCAAAAGTTCTTTTGTACTGCTATAACTGCATCTGTGCTCTGGCTTTCTGCCAATATTAAAATGTCAAAGAAGCACAACCCCTAACTGACGTTATACCGTCACAGGTTTTAGTGTAGACCTAGCTGTACATACTTTCATAAAATACCTCTACTGTGTTTCCTATGTGCTTTGGATAGAATTCAACCTGCTTTATGTACATCAAAATACCCGTGAAAGACTTTGAACTGGCAAATAGATGGCAAAAGTGTCAGAAATAGGTCATTTTTGTTTGGTGCCTCAGCTGAGTCCCAGGAGGGACTGTGAATCTCAGTGGGGACTGCATAGGTGCTGGAACTAGGGATGCTGGGGGTAGGGCAACACCACCTGGTTTGAAGTGGTTTCCATCATTTACAGGGTTTACAGTTTTGTTTAATGGCTTTCAGCATCCCCCGCTATAAAAATTGTTCCAGCACCTAAGGGGGATTATGAAGAGGAGAAAATGGGTGGAGGGTAGAGAAGAAGAGAGCAGGAAAAACTGGGAGAGAAGAGAGAAAGGTAAGTGAGAGAGAGGAGTGAATGGCAGGAAGAATGAATGAAACACCAATTTAAAAAAAGAGGAAAGAGAACACTGTAAAGTAAAAAGGAAGAAAATATAAATAAGGAGAAAGTGAAGGAGGGAAAGAATGAACTTGGCAAGGAAAGGAGAGAGGACAGCCCTGATTCTGATCTTATTTGCATCAGTTTTACACCAGCGTAAGGGCTTGTTTACAACTGGAGTTACTCAGGCCTAACTGTACTCAGGAATAAGAGTGGCCATACCTGGAGTTATTCAGGAGTAGCGATTGCCCTTTAAATTCACACCCCACCATTCCCCCTTCACTTGCAGCTGCAGACAAGCTCTACTGACTCCCCTGAGCTCGGTGGAGTTCCTCGCTTTACCCCCCTGGGCTGGCGAAGAGAGGAGGCGGCCCGGGGAGAGTGGGGAAGGAAAGGGGGGCACGCTGGAGCAGGAGTGCGAGCAATGGCAGGAGTTAATGGCAGGGAAGAGGCAAAGAGGACGGAACGGTAGGTTGAGGTAAAAGCCGAGGAGGGCGCGTGTGTGCAGGCGGGACTCGGGAGCTGAAGGGAGAGGCGCGAGTGAGCAGGGCGGGGTGGAGCCCGCTGCGGCCCCCGCAGACCGGAGTGCTGGTTGCGCACAGAGCTCCGGCTCGGACTCGGCAGCGGCGTTTCGCTTCTCACCTCTCCCGCCCGGGCTTTGCAGCCAGCCAGAAGCTGCTGCCACAGCAGAGCCTCGGCGAGCGGCCGGGAGACGCCCCCGTGGAGAGAGCCCAGCGTCCCCGCAGAGGCGGGGTGGGGGGAGCCCCGGAGTCCAGCCAGGATGCGAGAGGAGTAGAGGGGGGCTGGGCCGGGGCAGCCCAGAAGGACTGTGCAGGTGCAGCCGGTGGCTGCGGTGCTTGTTCCCGAGGAGGAGGGGGCAGCAGCAAGCTGATTTCCCCCCACACGCATACACGCCGTGTGGCCAGAGGATGGGAGCCAAGTTGGAGCTGCGGCTTCTCCTCGCCAGGAGCCGGCTGCTGGGCTGAAGCCGCGGTCTGCGGGGCTCATGCTCGCGTGCATGTAGGTGAAGGGGCGCTGCCCCCGCCCGCCTTTCCCCGCCCTCCCGAGCCTGAACTCCTGCCGGCTCGCCCCAGCCGGGGAAAGTTGGGACGACGAGGGAGGGGAGAGCGGGGCGGTTGGCGGAGTGCAATGCCAGGCGGAGAAGGGGAGGGCTGGCTCTGAACTCCCAGGCACCGAGGCAGAGAGGTGGCTGCTGCTCCCGGGGTTGGAGAGGGGCTTAGCAAAGGTAGGTTGTGCTGGGATAGTCTGATGCTCGTCAGCCCCCACTGTCTGCCTTCCATGGGAAAGTTTGAGCAGCCCCCTAGGTGGGGAGGGTGAATGCAGAACAGTTGTCTTGCAATTGTTTATCTCCTGCTCCATCTCTTCTCGGTTTCCCAGACACAGAGGTGGCTTTCTGCTATTCACTGACTTAGACATTATCTTGCCTTCCACAATAGCTACAGGAACCCCCAGAAACCAGGGTGTGTGTGTGTGGGAGGGATCAATTTTTCTTCTTATTTTTTAACCTTCTAGGTCAATAAGAAACTGTATAGAAAGCAGACAGCAAAGTGGGATGTATGATATGCCTGCCCTAGTCTGTTTCTTCAGCCAGAACTGCATGTGAGATAGGCTAAGAGGTGCATTTATTCTAGGGCTATTCATATTCTGGAAATGTGGTGGTGGTGATGGTGGGTTTTTTTCCCAAAGGTCTTTGTGCAAAGGTAGCTCAAATGTTAATTTATACAGAAAGTTGGAAGACAATTGTAAAGGCTATTTATGTTTACCCAGTGTCTCACATTTTTTGTCCACCACATACAATTTTAATATATGATATTTTTAATCAATAGCTGGGGTAGTTATGTTTTGTTAAACTCTGCTAAACATTAGGTTTAAATAAATCTCTGCTATAGAGTCCTAAACTATTTTGCTTTGCTGTTGTAAAGCAGAGGAAGAAACAGGCAGCATATGCATACTGCAGGAAATTGCAAAGAGATCTATTTAGGTTCTGCTGGCTTTAATAACATGCTTGTACTTAATTTTTTTTAAATCATGCTCACTAGCAGTTATTTTAAAACAACTCTTATCAGATTGAATAAAAGATTAATGAAAATCATCATGCATGAAGTCAGGAAATGGAAGTGAATGGTTGATGTTTGTTCTGGAGTCTGCTGTGATTTAAGGAGCTTCATTTGATTCTAGGTACATCCACTTTACAGCAGTCTTTTTGTTTAAAAACTGATTTATGCCAGCTCTTATTAATTATACCTCACCAAGTTTGTACAGCATTTTTAAGGATGTAAGAAGACGGTCCCTGTCCCAAAGAACTTGCAATCTATAAAACAACATACAGGCAAAGTGTGGGGAGGAGGGATGCAGCACAAGAACTTTGTTTGTCTTTTGTATAAATTATCAAACAAAGTTGCATGTTGTTTGAGATGTGGCATTGGTACAAATGCACGGTGAAAAACGTGTGAGCTGAAGTATTTCTAATTGTTCTCTTCCTAGGGACTGTGGATTTACTTAGTGATTCCCTCTGATGTGAATGCAGCATCTCTTGTCCCTCTGGGATGCCGTAGGTGATGCCCAGCTCTACTGCAATGGCAATTGGCGCTCTCTCTAGTTCTCTTCTTGTAACCTGCTGTCTCATGGTTGCTCTCTGTAGCTCCACCATACCTGTGCAAAAACTGGCCAAGGCTCCAGACAAACAGGAGATAAAAACAAGTCAGGAAAAGAGGGATCATACATCAACCAGGCCAGACAGTCAGAGTCAGACAGGCCCAGGGAAAATGAATGAACTTGGAAGGAATGGGCGGGAAGAGGGCACCAGAGATTGGAAGAGCAAAGGAAACAGAAATTATTCAAACAAAGAATCTTGGACTAGGCAAAAACAGGTTTGGAATAGTCAAGGAACAAGCAGTAAATCTGGGAACATTCAAGCACAGGAGCAAAGGGATGGTGTTCCAGAGGAACCTCAGGCGGCTGAAGAACCATCCCTCCCAGAAGTTGTTGCTAGTACTACTCCTGAGCCTCCGGAGGAGTATGCCTATCCAGATTACCGTGGGAAAGGCTGTGTGGATGAGAGTGGCTTCGTTTATGCTATTGGGGAGAAGTTTACTCCAGGTCCCTCTGCTTGCCCCTGTCTTTGCACTGATGAGGGACCTCTGTGCATTCAACCTGAGTGCCCAAGACTCCATCCACGGTGTATTCATGTAGACACCAGTCAGTGCTGCCCACAGTGCAAAGAGAGGAAGAACTACTGTGAGTTCAGAGGAAAGACCTACCAGACACTAGAAGAATTCATGGTAAGGGCTTTTTTATTTAAAAAAAAAAGATTAAAAAAAATGGTGAGGGTTGTTCTGTGATCTTATGTTCTTGAAATGGTTTCTTAGAGAGGGGTTTTTTTTCTTTCTTGTTAATATTGCACCTGCAGCAGTGTATAATTTTCCTTTTAAACATGACCTTTCCAGTTCAGTGAAACCATAACATTTTAAAAATAAGGGAGCTGATCTTTATTAATTCCTTTTGTATTTATAGTGTAAAAAAAATCACAACGAAGCCATTCAGTATTAATATGTATGTGCCCTGAGAGTTTCCACAGGATTTCCATGGCATTTTCAGCATTACATTTACTGTTCCCTTATTTTACAATGCTAACCATAAAACTTATCCTTTGTGAAACCTATTTGCCATTTGGGGCTGATTTCCATTGTTAATAGCCAGTTAGTGACAGTAATGCATCCTTTAATCCATCTCTTTTTTTTTTTTTTTTTTTGTATGCTCAAACTGGGATGTCACAGTTACATAATAATTTTCTGTGGGTATGATTATGGACCTTGGTGTATTAATCAGAGTATGGTTCAGAGGACAGATTATGGCAGTATTTAAATAGTCAATTTTTCTATCTAGTGGAATACTTTTATAGTGAAGCTTTTTTTTTTATTTTTAAACAGGAAACTTCACAATGGTGGAGGTTCATTATCATTGCAAATGCATCTTGTGTATTGAAACAGTGTTGGACTTATGGCCTGATCATACAGTTACTTCCCCCCGCCCCTTATAAATTGATTTTCATTATAGCTGAGTTCTGTAAACAGGTACTGTTGTGCATGCACATTTGGGAGTGTGCATCTGCTAGATGGGGGGCCTGAGCCAAAACCCAGATCTGAATGCTCCTGAACTTTTGGGAGTTGGGGATAATAAAGGGAGTTAGAAATCCAGCCCAGAATTTTGCAGTTCATGCCTGTCTCTTATATATATATTTGAGAGAGAAAATTAATCTTTATGAAGGTTATAAATACACTGCTTGTCTCTTCTTTGGTGTCATCTGTGGTATTTGTGTAATCTTAGGAACTTATTTTTCTTTTGAATGCCTTTCCATATTTTTTCACCTTCTAAAAAAGCCAGAGAACGATTCTGATTTATTCTCTGAACAGAGCACTTTCTCCCTGCCATCTCTAGATGGCTATGCTCAGAACACTAGCACCGATCAAGGCATATGCCAGCAAACAGTAGGCTCATCTCCTCTCCTCCCTCCCTAAGGTCTTGAGTCTTGGCACAGCAATTTATTCCGTTCAAAGGTGAAGAAATAATTTAAAATATGGGTGGTCCTTTTATGGCCAGGTTCTGAAATCCTTACTGTTTCAGCACAGTACATTCAGAAGCAATGTCAAAATAATGTGCTTCCCTGCATATGTTGTCTCCAGGTTTCAACAGCTTAGTGTTAGAATTTTAATGTGTTCCTCATCCACAGCTTTCCAACCCCATCTATGTCTTCCTTTAATGTAAGAATCTTGCATTACTGACTGTAGAGTAGCCTTAAAATGCAGTTAGGTTACTTCATTAAGTTCTGCGTGTGGTGGAAGAATAAAACCCATGGGCTCACTGCTGTCACACAACAATCATGCCTGATAGCTTTGGAAGTGTAATACTGGACAGTGCCCATAGATCTTTTTCAGAACTATATTTCTTCTGTGTTTTCAGCTTTGTTTTACCCCATTCTGACTCTGGCAGTTCTAATGAAACCTTCCCATAATACAGTGCCATTTTTCAATTATTCGTGCTCTCTGTTAGGATAAGTAATAAGTAGGATGAGTAAGGATATGCGTGTGTTCAGGGTGGCTAAGGAAAATCACTAAAGCTATACAGCATTTTAATTGCAGCCTATATGTTTTATCATACTGACACTGCATAGCTGAGCCTCCACTCAGCCTATAATATCATAGGTGCAAAACAGTAGGCACAGTTATTTTCATATACCATTGCAATTGATTAAGATTGAAGGGAAGTAACTTACATGTGCAATCAGATCACCACTAAATGCATGCACAATTGCCGATGGAAATAACTGCACCCAGTATTGGAATCCATTTTTATAACTGTAGTCACAACTGTCTTGTGGATGTTAAGTACAGCACTCTCTACCATTTGATTTAGGTCAAGGAAGTATTTGTAAACAGGTAAGTCTATTCTCTCTGTATGCATATGTTCCATTAATGGGAATGAGTCACATATTCTGATGAAGAAAAACATATTGACTCCTTAAATGATTACATGAATTATGTGTATATATAAAAATGTGTATGCAGATTCACATATATGCATACACAAACGTGTGTGTGCATGTATATATTGTATATAAATGGAGTTTGACATAAGTTTTTATTTAAAAAGAAAAAAAGGGAAAAAAAAAAAAAAAAAAAACCCTCTCCCCAAGCCATGGTAAAATCTGCTCCTGTGAAACTAGGAGTGGAGGGAGATACATCAATCTCTGCATACAGACTTTGCTTATATTTGTGTGTGTGGTAGTATCTGTTATATACTAGTGTTAGGAAGGAAAATAAATTTTATTGCAAACCAAAACTGGAAAAAACAAAACCCCAAAACTCAGAAGCCTAATAAAGATGTCTTCATCTACCTCTTGCAGTATAGCTTTTTGTGGGGCCATGCTGCAGTATGGCAAGTGTTTCAGCTTAGAGAGAACTTTTAATGGGATTGGGAGCAAAAGTACCTTACAAAAGAACATAGTTTCCCAACTGTGATTAAAATGGAAATCCTCAATGAAGATAGAATCGTATTGGAATCTCTCTTTATTATTTGTATTCAAATTTTAAAGAAGCATTCCTGTGATCATTACTGGGCTTTGTTACTCAGAGGCAAATTGGATACTTTGCTGTCACAGATTTTGCTTTGTTTATCACAACTTCTGTCCTGTCAAAGAACTTAATTTATGAACAACTCGCTTGAAATTCTTGAAGACGACAAATCCAGATGGATTTCAAAGCATTTGTGGTGCTTTGAAGGCACAGAGAAATATAAAGAAGACTGATATATTAATGCTTGTCAGCCTAACCGTGTTCATGATCTCTTGGGGAGTATAACTGGAATGAAAATGTTACTAGAAATATCAACCCAAGAGTAAATGGATATAGTTTTATGGATTTTATTTATTTATTTATTTTACTTAGAGTTTTCAGAGATGTAAGGAACGAAATATAGACTTCTGGATTTTTTTTCTTTGAGTTATTTAATCCCTGTCTTGGTTAAAGTACAAATAGAGAACTTCCACTTTCTGTAAGCCAGGTGGGTTTTTTTCCCCAAAGGCCAGAAAAAAATTGCCTAAAACAAAGTACTTTGGTATGCATGCTGGGCCAGATCCTCAACTTGTGTTAATTGACATAGCTCCACTGACTTCAACTGATCTATGACATTAAAGAGCTGTGGATCTGGCTTGCTGCCTGTATTATGCTAGAATTTTTCTTGCTCTTCTATTGGGGAACCCTTAACTGATCCACTTGTTTGCATACTTATGTATGCAAACTTTTCTACTACATCTGTAGCGCCACAGAAAAACATTTATACACTTGTTCATAATCTTCCTTTAAACCCTCAAGAAGACAACTTCTTGCGATTTCCTATAGGTTTTATGGCTGCCTGGAAAATTAGGTCAGATTTATCTGCTTCTTATTGGTTCTTCTCTGTTAGCATAGGAAGATCTGCTGTTGTGATATAGTTAATACTTAGAACTTATGTAGTATTCTTCATTCCTAACTCTGAAATTGCTTTACGATTAACTGCATGATCTGTTAGATTGTGGAATAGTGTCCCAAAAGAATTGGTGGCAGCCCCATCGCATCAGCCATTAGAACCTATGCTGAAGTAAGAGTTCATCCGTTAGAGGGGAGAGGAAAATGGAAGCGGCACAAATGGGCCTTCTCCAATTCTGACTTATGATTCCCTGCCAATTACATGGTGTCATACCAAGGCATTTCCTTGCTAGACTATCTCTTATACATTGATCCTTATTAATATTACTTTTTTGGCCTCTTTCAGGCATTGGCTTTCTATAGTTTTAACCACATCTTGCCTAAATTGAAAAAAGAAGCAGCAACATTTGGTCCAAAGATATGCAAATAAGGGCTCCCTGGGCATTTCTATAAGGGACAGAGCTAATGCTGCTTTAACAACTATTCTGCTTCACTTCTACTGAAAATGTACTTGACTCCTACTCTTGAAAATATTACAAAACAGAATAGAAAGAAATACTTATGTGCTCATTTTACTGCGTTCTTAAAGGACTACATTGTACAACTCTTTTATTCATGTTGGAGAGCTTGTATGAGTAAGAGTTATCCCATAGACTACAACAGACTCTGCAAGTGCTCACCAACGTGAATGTTTGCCCAATGAAGGCCAAAGTGAAGAAACTGTTGTGGCTGGAAAAACAGGATGCCTTAGCATCAGATTCTTATCCTGGTTACACTGTGTAAGTGTGGAGATACTACACTGAGGTCAGTGGATTTCCTCCAGATTTACATTTGGTGTAACTGAAATGAGAATTTGTCTCTGTACTAAATCTCTTCCTGATCACCAAAGTGCAAGGTGCTTCTAATTAGCAAGTTGCAGTGAAATGTGTACCATAGATCACATTGTAGATGTAGGAAATATATGTGGTGGTGTATCCAGGGAAGAATATACATCTCATCCGAGGAAAAAAACGGGGAAAAAAACAGAACAAAACAATGTCTGATGGATGACAGTGCTTATTAAAGGATCATTGTAAATATTTCTTTGCAATAACCTGCTATATATTACATGCAAAAAAGTGTTCATGACCTACTACTTGGACATCTGTTTATCTAGAGCGTTTGGTTTCTGAAAGGTATGATCTTCAAAAGCACATTATATTTGAGGGAAATACATCTTTATGAACACCTTACATGTGTTCAGACTTTAAATCAGGATTGTTTCTTTCCACAGTGCCGTTAATATTTTGTTAAATGGCTTCATGTTCTGGGCAGTCTATGCTTTGTTGAAGGCAAATGGTTCTGTCAAAGTTGAAATTCCAGTAAATAAGCTGCTGAATTAAAAGATGTTTTAATTTTATAAGTCTGAATAAATGTTCTTCCTAACATATCTTTTTTTCAATCTTGATTGCTGCTTCATTGCATCAGATACAAGGATATAAAAAGTGATATAAAAGCTGGCTGTACCATAGTATATGGAATACTTAAATGAGTATACCCTCTTCTTGCTGTTGATCTTGTCAAGCTGTCAGAGAGAACAGGGCTAAATTCACCACTTATTTAAATGTACCCAAATATTGTGAAGTCTATGGAATTGTGCCAACTTAGACTCTTGGTGAATTTAACCCGAAGACTTGATTTCTTGATGAAGTTTTATCTAAGATCTTAAAAGCAAACCATATATTTTGTATCTTAGCATGTAAAGTGGGAGAGAGATCTCCAGATAAAAATAACTACAGAAGAATGGTTTCTCAGTAGTGACCTGTAAGCTTCAAAATATTCAGAATTCAGGTTTCACTTGGATAAACACCCATAATTTCAGATGCTCATCCAGAGTTTGTCAAATACCTGAATCTCTTGATTCTATACATTGGTCTGGAAATAGCCTCTTCCTCTTCTGCTATAGCTAGGGCCCTACCATATTCACAGCCATGAAAAACGCGTTCCCCCGCCCCCCCATGAAATCTGGTCTTTTGTGTGCTTTTACCCTATACTATACAGATTTCACAGGGGGAGCCCAGTGTTTCTCAAATTGGGGGGGTCCTGACCCAAAAGGGAGTTGTGTGGGGGGGGGAAGGTTGCAAGGTTATTTTGGGGGGGGGGTGTCATGGTATTGCTACCCTTACTTCTGCGCTGCCTTCAGAGCTGGGCGGCCGGAGAGAGGCCACTGCTGACTGAGGGTCCAGCTCTGCAGGCATCAGTGCAGAAGTAAAGGTGGCAATATGATACCATGCTATCCTTACTTCTGCGCTGCTGCTGGCAGTGGCTCTGCCTTCAGAGCTGGGCTCCCAGCCAGCAGCAGCCGCCCCTCTCCAGCTGCCCAGCTCTGAAGGCAGCATCACCACAAGCAGCAGCACAGAAATAAGGATAGCAGTACCACAACCCTCACCACAATAACCTTGCAACCTGCCCCCCAACTCCTTTTTGGGTCAGAACCCCTACAATTACAACACTCTGAAATTTCAGATTTAAATAGCTGAAGTCATGAAATTTACTATTTTTAAAATCCTATTACTGTGAAATTGACCAAAATGGACCATGAATTTGGTAGGGCCCTAGCTATAGTGCCATAGATGTGCATGGCACTTTATAAACAATTTGAAGGCAGAGGCCTTGCCCCAAAGAGCTTATAACAAAGACGTGCATTATGTGGCTTTGTTGTGCATTTTGTAGCTACAGGATTTTTTTAAGCTATAGTATATTTTATAGGGAAGAGCACTAGAAGAGGACGGCTAGCTGTGGAAGTCTAACGGAACCAAATTAAATGTAAGGGAGGAGGGCAAAGTGGAGAGAGAGAGCATGAAAAGAGGGTCTGACACATGAGCAAAAAGAGAGGAAGAGGTTAGTGAATGGAGAAATTGGTGGCAGAGCATAGAACATAGGTGTATAGGAGGAGACAAGGGCATTGATGTAACCATGGGTAGCACTGTACCGAGATTTGAAAGTGAGGAAGAGGAGAGAGAGAAGCAGAAAATGTGGAGGGATTCAGGCAGAAGTAGCAGTGAGTATGGAAGATAACTTTGGATATGACCGGTTGAATAAGAAGTAGGGAAGCAAGGGAGAAGGATGTTTCTGTAGTCCAGATAAAAGAATGCTGACACAAATGAGAGTTGAGGTAGAGTGGAAGGTCTGGCTCTTGGGGATTTTTAGTGGAGTAAGTGAGAACCTTATTTGAGGGAGGAATCAAAGATGACCCCAAAGGTGCAAGCCTGAGTGATCCTCTAGTGAGCACAGACTTCCTTAAGATTTCTGGCAATTCCACTCTGAGTGTCGACAGAGATCCGGTGAGAACAGCCTGTCTGACAGTGTGTTGGTGCTTCTGTTTCACTGGAATCTGGAATTAAATGGCATGGAGAGAAGGAGGCAGAACCTTATGTGAGCACTTCAGAACCTCAAGTTCATTTCTAGAAATGTTGGGTGTGGAAGATGTCCAGGTCTTAAACATGGGGGAGGGGAGGATGTCACTGGAAACAGTGTTCTAACACATTTCCTTCCCTGAAATCTGCTGTGTGTACCAGTGCCATTTGGGGTACAGCAGTAGTAATCACACCCTCAACAGAGGGGAGAGACCAGCATTATGAAATGGCCCTTGTGCACCTGTGCCCCTCCCTGTTTTTTTTCTGAAGGGTTCAGGTGCACTTAAGAGACATGAGGATGAGGGGTATGTGTGTGTGTGGGGGGGGGGGGGGGGGGGAACAGGGCAAGGGAGCATTCTGTTAAATTGTGGGGGGTGTTTTACATATCCAGGAAATAAGAATCACATGCATATCCAACTGTTCCTAATTAGGGGCTTGCTCCTGCTCCATTTAAATCAATGCGAGTTTCCCCATTGACTTCGCTGGGAGTAGGGTCAAGCCCTAAGAGAAACAGTACTTTTGTTTCAGTAATTATCATTTTTCCACTGTTCCCTCTAAACCAATCATGTTTTGAAGAAGTTACAAAGCATGACCTTATTTTTATTCCTCTCAAAATCTTCCTACGTGTAAATTTCAAATATTGGTAGTTATAGAAAATACCAGTTGGTTTTTATTTTATTTTTTTTTTTCATTTTTTGGTCTGAATTTTCTGTGAAAAATATTGAGATTTTGATTTTTTTCATCAGAAAATGAAAAATTTAGTCATAAAGCCATTTTAAATCAAAATTACTTTTAGTATAATAAAAGACCAGCTCTAGACTATCCCCACATCAATCCTTGGAGCCAGGGGGAATGTCTTCCAACTATTACTTAATAGTCTCACATGACTCTCTTCCTCAGAACCTTTTGCTTTGCTCAATTTGGAGCAAAGATTCAGAGTAGTGCCTGGGGCTAGCATGGTTGCTGCCCTAAATTCAGACTGCAGCAGCCCTACTTTTGTCTGAATAACTGTGGAAGACAAGATGCATGTAAAAGAGACAGAGGCAAAGAAAGGCATTATGCTGCCTGGGAGAGAATATTGAATGGATGAATTAAAAAATGAATGGATTTGTGTTTCAGGTTTCCCCATGTGAGAGATGCCGTTGCGAAGCCAATGGTGAAGTGCTGTGCACAGTGTCTGCTTGTCCTCAGACTGAATGTGTGGATCCAGTGTATGAGCCAGATCAATGCTGCCCCATCTGCAAAAATGGTAGGTAACTAATGCAACATCCAGATGGTTTTCTTTCTCAGAGAGCTACCAGTTGCTCAAATTTCTTTGAATGAAAGTTGATTGTCCAAGCAAATGTGCAGAAATATAAGAAAGCTCTGTTGTGTTGAAGGGAATGTTTTCCTTGACCTGGATAGATTTTATAATGATCCACAAAGATTTTGTTGCCCGAGAATCATGTGTGGCATCAACACCAGTCTCTGGTTGTGTGTTCTGCATATGTTCATTGTGGATGTGACTTGTGTGCCATATCAAGTCTAGGCCCTTGATTCTTCCCAACTGTAATGCCCAGTGGCTGAGGCAGGTTAGGCAGCAGTCCTGAGTTCTAGTCAATGGTGCATGAGTGGTTGGGTAGCCAGCTGGTCAATCAGTATTGCAGGCAGTCCAGAGCAATGGTCTGAGTTTGCACAGGGGTCAGTAGCTGGCGGATCCAATCCAAGGGGCTGGGTCAGTTTGTTTAGGGAGGCAGGATCAGGCGAGACAGCAGGGCAACAAGATAGGGTCAGTAGGAACAGCAAGGCAGTCTAGGCAGCAGGCAACGGCCTGTTGCTCAGTCAGCTTCCTCTTCCAGTTGGGGCCTTTGTATAGTCCAGGCACCCAGTGAGAATGCTGCCTGTCCATCCAATCGGGGTCTGGGGTGTGGCTGCGGTAGGCTTGTAGCATTAGAGCTGTTGGTCAGGCGCAGCTCTTCAGCGCATCGTCTAAGGATGCTCCCTAAGGATTGGTGGCAGTATTGGGGTCCTGACACCAACTTTCCATTATTGAGAAGTAGAACTTACTTTTATTTTACCTTCATATTTCTTCCCTTGGAGAGAGGGTTTTTTTTTCCTCCTGAGGCAATCAAATGTACCTTTGTTGAGCTCATTTAATTTTCATAACTAAATGAATTAAACTTCCATGTTTAATTGAATATTCTTTGTAACTAAAGTAGGTAGAAAGTCTCTACTCCCAGCAAGGCTTGCATTAGATCAAAGTCTTGATCTATTTAGAAGAAGAAATTATGAGATACTCCAGTTCACCATTTATAAAAAAGAAATAACTTCTTATTAATAAAAATGAATACTGCAGTATCAAATGAAACTATATTTAAAATGAGAAAAGCATTTAAAATTATTCAGATAATTTTGCAGTCCTATGTTATTTCTGTATAATATATAGGGCCATTACATTAGCTAAAACAAACTAATGAAAACTGTGCAAAAGCTAGATGGAGAGAGACTATAGAACTCTCTTAAGTTACGTCTACACTGCACACTTCTTTTGGCACTGCTAAGAGTGCATAGACTGAATGCACCCCTAGCCTGGGTATAAATAGCAGTGTAGATGATGAGGCACTGCTTAGGTGAATAGCACAAAGATGCATCTGAACCTGTGGGTATGTACCCTACACGGCTCACTACTCACCCAAGCAGTGCCTCCCCATCTACGCTGCTAGTTTAAGCAGTGTGGTGTCCCACTGCTGAGTCTTTCCCTCCACCCAGAAAGATTCCATCCGCGGGGACTCTGGCAGCGGGGAAAGGCTCGAGGAGCTCCTTCCTAGGTGTTGACCACTGTCCAAGACAGGATACAGGACCTGAGTGTGTGACACATTAGTTTAGGAATGACGGGAGACACACCCATAGGGGTATTTGCTTTCAGTATCTGCTGTATTGTTTGTAGCTCCTAGCACAGACTGGTGGTGGCAGGGAGGAAGCCTGTCCCAGGGTAAGTCTACACAGCAGCTGGGAGATGTGATTCCCAGCGTGGATAGACATACACGCACTAGCTCCGCTATTTTTAATGCGTTAGCTCAAGCAGAGTGGCTGGAGTGGCACAGGCAGCGGCTCAGCATATGCCAGAGTATGTACCCAGAGAGTTGGGTGGGATCGATCTTGGATAGCTAGTCCAAGTGGCTGCCCGTGCCGCTTCAGGTACACTGCTATTTTTAGTGCACTAGCATGAGCAGAGGCAGCACACATGTGTCTCCCGAAGCTGGGAATCTCACTTCCCAGCTGCTGTGTAAATATACTCTCTGAGGGTTTGGGTTAGAAGAGCAATACACTACATACACATCATCCTTTCCAATGGATTTCCCAGGAGGCATTAACGCAGCTCTAAGCAGCAGTAAAACTCCCGCGTGATGATTTTTTTTTCCCCTCTGCACTACCGTTTTGTCTAAGTGGTGGGTACCTACCAACGATAGCTTGACTGTGAATGAGCCAGGAGGAGGAAGTGGGGCAGGATCTGGCTCTCTGAATGGATTCCCTGAGACCAGCAGATTTCCTGACACACTTTGTTAGAGGATTGAACACCCTGCCCCAAGAGAGCAGACCTGTGTACTCATAAGCCTCCCTCCCCTCAGAGAGGGTGGTGCTCAGAAAGTGCACATAAGGAACCAGGCTGAGTTTCTAACCGAGTTATCCCCTCCTGTAAGAAAGGGTGATGGGAGCCCTATCATCCTGAACACTGAATGTTTCTCTGTAATTGTAACCACATGTGCCTTGTATATTCTAGTGTAGAGACCGGCGACACTGACATAATTTCAGACAAAAATTGCTGGAGATGTTGGTTTCCAATGAGCTGTTCTGACATTAACAGAAGCAATCAGAAACTGAGAATATTTTTCCTTTTTAGGTTTTAGACAAGGAAAAATGCTATTAAACATAACAAAAACAAGACAGTTCGTGAGAAGCTTAGCTTTTCTGGTTCAGTGAAGAAGTTCATAAAGAAGCTCCTCTGTATGGAATTTGGTTTTAAAAATATCAGGGTCCTTGCTGTCAAAGCAGGGATGTAGCTGTTTAGGAGTATGGCACCTGCACGGTTTGAAATTGTTTGCCTTCGCAGGCAGAAAAGGAATATCGGTGAATGTTTTAAATTAACGTCTGGGCAAACTGATCAGCTAGGAAAGCTTACCCTGCCTCATCAGTCATATGCAAGCCTGGTGATACAAATTCACTGTGGATATGCATCACAATATTTCATTGCAAAGTTGCTCACAATATGATTGTCATCACATCACCTCGCTGACCCAGAAGACCCTAGCTGAGCACATGGGGAAGGCTATCCCTGCAACCTGGGAGGAGAGAGACCACCAGCTGAATGTGGAAGCAGCTATTATGGAGTACCCTACAGCCCAGAAGGCCATAGAGGAGCGAGCAGGCTACTTTCACACAACCCTCTCCATAAGAGACTTGTGCTCTCATTCCCTGTCCTTGAAGTGAGTACAGGAGGAAAAGATTAGATTTAGGTTCTGGAAATTTCCTGATTTTTGTGGCAAACAGCAAAATCCAAACTCAAACTTACCTTGGTTTTCCTGGCACTTAGTGATACACAGCAGTTCCCCAACCCTCCCTGGCTAGAGAGCTCACTGTCAGTGCAACAAGAGACAGAGACATGCCCTTTGCAAATAAGACCATGTACACAGGTATGGGACTAATGAGTGTGGAGAATGGTTAGTGAAAGCATGACTTACATGGAGATGAGCAAATTCAGTCTGTACTCAGGGCCGGTGCAACAACTAGGCGGCCGCCGAGGGTGCCAAGATTTGAGGGCGCCAAAAAGCGGTGCCCAAAATGTCTGGGATGCTCACCCGGTGCCGGCTAAATGTGTAACCCTCTTCCTGCCGCTGTGCAAGGGGGCGCTGCGGCTTTGATAAGCTCTGGCTGGCCGGGAAGTGATGTCATTCCTCCTCTGGCCGCCGGGGACGCTGCGCTGCTCCCTGCTGCTCTGGCTCTTCCCCAGGGCCCCGCCCCAGCCCCACTCCCCTGAGCTCTGCAGCAGGGCCAGGCCTGCACTCAGAGACCCGGCCCCAGCCGCGCCGCCGGTGAGAGCTGGGGGGGTGGTTCCCCCCTGCCCTGCAAGCCAGCCATGCCCCCCCCCCCACGGAAGCCTGGGGCCCCCCCCGCTCCCACCCCCCCCCGGAGGCCTAGAGCACCACCCACCCCTCGTGGGGGGGGGGGGGCTGCGTAGGGCCTCAGAATATCTAGGGACAGCCCTGGTACCCGCCACCCTGCCCGAGGCCAGCCCCTGCTGCACCCCCTGCCCTGCCCGATGCCAGCCCCATACCCCGTCTCCAGCCAGCCCCTGCTGCACCCCCCAGCCCTGCCCGCAGCCAGCCAGCCCTGCACCCCCCCCTGTCTCCAGCCAACCCCTGCCGCACCCCCCTGCCTGAAGCCAGCCAGCCCCACAGCCTGTCAGGTTATTCATTTATTTTCATTAAATATGTAGATTAAATAATGAAATTACTAAATTTTCAAGCCGAATGTGTATGTATTCTAATGAACAATGCCACATTATGCAGTATTCATTTTTGAAAGTTTATAATAAGCGATGCTCCGGGGGGAGGTGAGGGTGGGGGTGGGGGGCACAAGGTGGAAGTTTTGCCTAGGGCGCAAAATATCCTTGCACCGGCCCTGTCTGTACTCCTGCAGGAATATGGAACGCTGCACATGGGATGGGGAGTCCTGCCATGCTCTAGCACCATCTTGGCACGCTATCAAATAAGAGACAGGTGACTTTACATTTGGTAAATTTAACTGTTCACATACGCACAAGTACAACTGGTGCATTGAACGTGACGAGAAAAGAGAATGGAAAATCTGCTAAATAGCTAAGAATAAACGTCTTATTTTAAGTCTCTCTCCACCAGTCAAGAAGGAAATTGGGTATTTTGATATCTGGGAACATTTGGATGTAGGTAAATAATAATGCTCTTTCTTATGGAAAGGAAAAGGCATAAAGAGCAGCTCTGCTCTGAACAGCAATCACAATATGTAAAAATGGTACCTTCTTACTCAAAGGTTCTGCTCCCCGTGTGCACTGAGTTCTATCTTATTGGTTTAGTGTCCAAAATAAGTTTCGCTGCTTTTTGTTTCTGTTAGCCCTACAGAGACATCATGGCTGAGAGCGAGCGAGCTGTGTTTTTTTCCTTCTTGTGCATCAACAGAATTAATGCATGGTGGGTGAGGTAATATCTTTTATTGGAACAGTTTCTGTTGGTGAGAGAAATGAACTTTCAAGCGACACCGAACTCTTCCTTGGGTCTGGGAAAGGTACTCAGAGTGTCACAGCTAAATACAAAGTCGAACAGAAACTTTAGTGTAAGTAGTTACAACGTATTCTAAGGGACCATTCAAGGTAAAGTGGCCCATTAACTCCCTATAGTCATAGTCCAAAAGGGGCATTAGAGGGTTACAGATTGTTGTAATAAACCATAAATCCACAATTTTTAGTGTCCTAGCATGGTTATGAATTTAAGCTCCCAGGCTCGTCTTTTGAAATTGTTGTACAGGTTTCCTTTGAGGATGAGGAGTGATAGGTGAGATATAGAGTGATCACTTTGTGAAAAGAATTAATGTACTAAGTTCCACTTGCAAGGCAGTCAATAACTCTAGGCATAATTTGGTCATCTGAACCTTTAACAAAAATAGTGAAGCAAAAAGAGAGAGATCACCTCCTACGAGATGGGACTAGACTGCCTGAGCCCAGGGTTGGCAGTTGTGGGGGCAGGAAGAGTAATCCTCTTTATTTACAAACTGAATACATTTTTTCTGGAAGTCACTGAGACACAATAAACAGGGAAATTCAGGATACTTTTCAGACAACTTATAGGTAGGGAGTAAAGGTTAAATATGGCAAATACATAGCTTTCGATGAATAATTCAAGTAGGTCAAGTTTACACTGATTGGTAAGGAAAAATAACACCAGGGAAGTGCAATTTCTTGTGAAAATCCTCTGCAGATTCTTGACCAAGATAATGGACCAATCTCAAAGAATCTATCTCAGATTTTACACAGGACCTTGCACATGCTGGGACGGGACTTGTGGAGTTATAGGGAAAGCTGAGTTGCCAGAGAGTCTGGACAGTTTTTGTATATATTATGATTGCATCTATGTACACAGTCAAATCAAGCACGTTAATTTAAGTGTTTTAGCCATTCAGTAGCTGAGGGAAGGGTGTTGTGCAAGTCCATGAGGGAACCAGGCAATCCTTGCCGTTGGATGTAGCCTGCAAGTATGTGAGCTACATCTTCTAATTGGCCACAACTGCAAAGGTGGGAGTGACAGAGGCCTCACTTATGGTCATCAGCAGCACATCTGGTCACTCCACATCTGAAGTGATTGTGCTTTACCCAAAAGTGGTGTGGAAAATCGAAACCAGGGTTCTGGACTGTTGGATCTGTCACAAGATAGTCATTGGCTGTGTTTGAATCTTGTTCTTGCAACCTGGAGGGGATGTTGAGGTTCCTTAGGGGAATTGTCCAAATGGAGTGCCTTGAGCTGAGGAGGTGGCTTGGTGGATTAAACACATCTCTAAGCAGGGATAGATATGGCATGTCTTGCACCTTAAGGAGCAGATTCTCCATGGTGACTTGTTGCCTAATATCAGGAGAGTTGATGTTGGTCAGGACTGGCAGCCAGGCCAAGTTAATTGGTCTCAGAGTACCTGTTATACTCATGGGTTTGTTCAGCTGAGTATCGACTAGTCCTATGTGAAAAGAGTTGAACTGCATCGGGGGCGGGGGGTGATATTCTGCTACAAAATAGCACAAGGCAAGCCCAGAGTTTTTCAATGTCTGCTCATTGGCTCCCCAGGAAGAACCAGCTAGTTTGCTGATCAGACTGTCTCTCTCTTCTTTGTTTTCAATGAGGTCTCGATAAGATGCTCCTTAAAATTCAAGGTATGATTCAGTGTAACACCTAGATACACAGGCTTTGGGTTGTGGCCCAGCCTGTGTCTATTCAGGAAGCGGGGATCTGTTTGTTGGCCTTTGTATAGCATAGATGGAAACTGTCTTTTATACTAGGTTTAAGTATCCATCTTTTGCAACAGCAAGCCTCTCTTTCATGTCAGCATTCAGGACTTCTTCTAGATGTCTGAAATCCTAGTCCTGTACTGTCAGACAGATGATGTCTGCATAGATAAAATGCCTGGCAGTGGTGTTGGGAAGGTCACTTGTGAAAAGGTTGTGAAGTGTTGGTGCTAGAATTGAGCCCTCGTGTAACCTGTTTTGGAGCCTCCAACAGCTTTTTTATTTTTTATGGGTTTTTTTCTGGCTGAGTGAAACTTGGAACCGGCAGCCTGTCCACAGCCATGACAACCCACTTGAGTAGGACCAATGACCGTTTGTAAAGTAGGCCCATTTGCCAGGCTGTGTCATACGCAGCAGTAAGATCTAGCAATTACTCCTGTCTTCTGCCTGGTGTGGAAGCCATTCTCGATATAGTTGTTGAGAGCCAGCTCTTGATCACAGGGAGTGCAATTTGGTCTGAAACCTGCTAGATATATACTCAGGAAGTCGTCAACAGTAGGGGGGGTTCTTTGAAGGATAAGACTTCCAAGTAATTTGTGTACAGAGTTTAGCAAAGAGATGGGGCAGTAACTTGTTGGAAATCTGTGATCTTTCTCGAGTTTTTGGCAAGGGTATTACTTTTGTGCTGTGCCAAATGTTAGGTATTTTATTCTCCTGGATAACTCTAGATAGAAAGATGGCTTAACCATTATCTGCTAGGTTTTTTCCCCCAACTTCATCAGGAATTTGGGAGAGGTATTGTCAAGCTCACAATATTTTACCTATTTTCATTGTTTTGATCACCCTTTCTGTTTCATCTTCAGTGAAAGGCTAGAAGTCTTATTTGGTTTCATATACACACTGTTTGTATTGCTGCCATTTTGTCTTCACCTCTCCTTCAACCTTTTTTGAAGGAGAAGTTGCTTTTGCAATATTTATCAGGTGGGCAGCAATGCTGTTTGGAGAAAATGGGTAATGGTGCTCTGGTGGAAGCTTCTGAGCAGTACCAAGTTTTCAGATTTGTGCTCAGACTTTGCAGCTGGATCTTGACATGTTTAGTTGTGCAGGGCCATGCTCTCATCTTTTTCTTCTAGAAGCATACAAGCGGTTTAAAAGCTGTCTGGATCGCCACTTGCTGGAGGGGTTCTGCATGCTCCTCATCTATACAGGGAATGTAGCTCTTATAACAGCCTATTGGAATTGACTCAACGGAGCTTTATAAATTGTTTTTGTGTGCTGCACGTGAGCTTTCTCAGTAGAGATGGTGTGTGGGATACAAGTAATGGGATACAAGCAGTCAGTGAACTGTGTAAAGGCTAGGCCAGTTTGCTTTCTGATTGTTCCAGCGAGGGTTTTTATTGGAGCTCACAATGGGCATGGGTACATTATCTTTGGTGAGGATCAGAGGATGTTGTCTACATGAGAAGTTTTTCAATACACTGTTTATAGCTTGAAGTGTATAATTGCATGTGCTGATGGAGCTCAGGAGAGTAATCTTCCTTTCAAAATGAAAAGTACGCCCACTGTTTTGGGTCATGGGTGAGGTGAAGATAATGAAGTGAGGCCCAGTCCAAAAGATCAACTCCATTTTGATCTGACTTGCTCTAGATGGTGTGGTGGCTATTAAAATTTCCAATACAGATGGCAGGGTGTTGGAGCTTTGGGAGAATATTTGGGTTAGGCCAGGATTGGGTATGGAGCTTGTACGCATTTGCCACTCTGAAATAATCAAATCTCACAATATCATAGAGGTTTGAATTAGGTGGGAGTGGTTCCATACCAGTAAGATCTGCTCTAATGTAGGTAGTATGTGCATATTTGCTATGCAGAGAGTAACTCAAAAGATCATAATATTTGATGTTAAAGCAGCTGGTAGAAAGGGAGTCAACGTGTCTCCTGAAAGCACAGATGTAATCTCCCATGTTTGGAAGGTAGCGACTGGAAGAAGGGAGCATTTAGCAGCTGAGACCTTCAGTGCTGATCATGGTTAAGATCCCTGACATGGCTTGAGAGACCATGCTGGCCAAGATCTGAAAGATTTGCAGCTTTGGCTATCAGGTATTCAACAAGAATGTAGCTGCACTGTACCCCCAACGGTTCAATAAAATTGATTACTATAATGCCAAGTTTTACTGGATTAATTAAAGAAGCCTGGGACACTTCAGGCAGCTGATAAATTAGTCTGCCTACACTAAAGTATAAAGACCTGATTCTTTATCTCATTTTATTTTTACACTGCCGTAACTCCATTGACTTCAGTGGACTTACTCCTTATTTCTGGCAGTATTAGATCAGAATCCAACAGACACATTTCTGGAATACAATTCAGCCATTTAAAAAAACAGAATAACTAGCATAGGATTCCCTTTTCACTAGAAAAGGGATGGGTATTTGTTACTACTTGTGGCTGGTTTGTTTTTTGTCTTTTCAATGTTGCAAAGTGAATTATCTTTTTATCATTGAATTAGCTTGGTTGTCTGTTTCACATTTATTGTCAATACAAGTACTCTAATAGGCATCTCCATAAATGTGGCTCTCACTTGAAAGGTTGCTACTCCAATTAAGTTAATGGAGAGCCTGGTGCCTGTGTTGGTAGGACTTCAATTAAATCAGTACCCCAAATGGAGGCAGGGGAAAAAAGGATAAATTGTAAGATCCAAAGACATTGCTTTCTAAGACTCCCCAGAGATTTTCTTCCTTATTATAGCTAAGGCAGCATCCAAAACAAAGTGCAGTTAATACCGGTCTCCTAGATCTCAGCCAGCAGATAGCTGATGGAGGCTGGCAGCTCTGTTGCCTCCTGCATCAGCAATCATCTCCATAGCATGAGGGAGGAGTGAGGGCATGGCATGGAAGAGCAGACCTTTACATGTCCTGTCCTCCATAAGGTCTCTTAGGGAACTTATGCCAGAGTATTTATAGTCTACACTACATTATATTCTATGACAGGCTGGGTCACAGAAACACCCTTGGGACTGCCACCTGATGTGCTGGGACTACTTCTGCGCCCGTTTTCCCTGGCAGCTTCGGACTTGAGTACCTTGCCTTGTTGTGCCAGACATGCTTGCCTGCTAAAAACACAGACCCAGGTCTGAACCACGTCCCCCAAAAGCTGCAGGCTTAACTGAAAACAGCTTAAGAAGTGCTCCTGTCTCCAACACCCAGATACCCAGTTCCCAATGGGGTCCAAACCCCAAATAAATACATTTTACTCTCTATAAAGCTTATAGAGGATAAACTCATAAATTGTTCGCCCTCTATAACACTGATAGAGAGAGATGCACAGCTGTTTGCTCCCCCAGGAATTAATTACTTGCTCTGGGTTAATTAATAAGTAAAAAGCGATTTTATTAAATATAAAAAGTAGGATTTAAGTGGTTTCAAGTAATAACAGACCGAACGAAGTAAGTTACCAAGCAAAATAAAATAAAATACACAAGTCTAAGCCAAATGCAGGTGTAAATCACCCTCAGAGATGTTCCAATAAGCTTCTTTGACAGACTAGACTCCTTCCTAATCTGGGTCCAGCAATCACTCACACCCCTGTAGTTACTGTCATTTGTTCCAGTTTCTTTCAGGCATCTCTTTGGGGTGGAGAGGTTATCTTTTGAGCCAGCTGAACACAAAATGGAGGGGCTTTCAGGGCCTTCTATATCCTCTCTTGTGCAACATCACAGCCACAAGATGGCGTCTCTAGCCACCTGGGCAAGTCACATGTGTATGAATGATTGAGCTTTTTGCAGGCTGATGCCATTGTTTACATGTTAGTTTGAACGTTCCCAGGAAAGCTCAGATGTGGATTGGCGTCTCCCAAAGTCCATTTTTAGTTAAGCATTCCCAATTACTTGAATGACCCCTTCACACTATGTTGACAAAATCTGTTTTAGGTGCTTCCTACAACAAACACTTTAAATACAAGCATAGAGCCAACACTCATAACTCCAGATATAAAAATCATACATGCATACAAATACGATGAATATATTCATCCTATCATAACCTTTGCAAAGATGTTACATGCCATATCTAGCTTAAAACATATTCCAGTTATGTCATATTTACACTCATAAGCATATTTCTATAAAGCATTATGGGGTGCAACCAGTGATGAGCTCCCAAAATCCTAAGAACCGGTTCCCTACCGGGTCCTCGGAGGCACTTCGGCGGCAGGGGGGGGTCTTCACTCGCTCCGGGTTTTCAGTGGCATTTTGGCAGCAGGTCCTTCACCCGGAGCGAGTGAAAGACCCGCCGCCGAAGACCCGGTAGGGAACCGTGCGGTGAGTACAAGCCCCACGTGCCTGTCTCCCCCCCGCCACCCACCCATCCGACCCCAACCCACGTCCTGCCCCCATCAGAACCCGCAACCCATCACCCCCCCTCCTTGTCCCCTGACCACCACCTCCCAAGACCCTCCACCCTAACTGCCCCCCAGGATCCCACCCCCTACCCAACTCGCCCACTCCCTGTCCCCTGACTGCCCCAACCCCATCCACCACCACCCCAACAGACCCCCGGGACTCCCACGCCTACCCAACCCCCCCCCCCCATTCCCCGTCCCCTGCCTGCCCTCCCCCCGACCTCCGCCCCCTCCAACCGCTCCCTACCCCTTATCCAGCCCCTCCTCCCAACCCCGTCTCGGCCCCCTTACCATGCTGCTGTGTAAGGATGCCGCGCAGCTGCTGGAGCTTGCAGCCCCACCCCCTTACCCAGAGGTGAAAGTAAGCCGGTGCGCCCCCGTACCAGCGTGGCCCAGCTTCCCCAGGGGGCAATTTAAAGGGCCTGGGGCTCCCAGCAGGGGCTGGAGCCCCAGGCCCTTTAAATTGCCACCAGAGCCCCACTACTGGAGCCCTGGGGTAGCGGCAGCGGGGATCTGGTGGCTATTTAAAAAGTCTGTTGCTCCCGCTGCTTCTACCACCCCGGCCCTTTAAATAGCTGCCACAGCCCTGCTACTACCCCAGGGCTCTGGCGGCTATTTGAAGGGCTGGGGCAGTAGAAGCAGAGGAGCCCCGGCCCTTTAAATAGCTCCCGGAGCCCTGGGGTAGCGGGGCGCTCCAGGGGCTATTTAAAGGGCTGGGGCTCCAGCTGCCTCTGCTGCTCTGCGAGGGGAGGGGGAAGCGGGGGAGGGGCCGGGGGAGCCTCCCCAGCTGGGAGCTCAGGCAGGCTAGACAGGACGGTCCCGCGGGCTGGATGTGGCCCGCAGACTGGCGTTTGCCCACCTGCCCGCCCCTTTAGGAACTGGTTCTACACCGGCTTCTAAATTTAGCAACCAGTTCTTGAGAACAGGTGCCAGTCGGCTCCAGCTCACCACTGGGTGCAATGTCACATATTCATTTACAGGGAAATCGATTGGCAAACTTCAAATGAATCAGTTTGGATAAGGACCACAAAGTTTGGAAACTTATCTAGAACTTAGCCAAATTATCCAATCACTTTGGGCTCAAATGCATAACAGAGATGAAGAAAGTAAAATTTTTTGACACTGGGAAGCCAAATTGATTTCAGTAGGGGTTCTGTTGTGGATAGACAGCAGTATATGGCCCTAAGGATATAACATCTTGTCTTTCTGTTCATGCATACAAGGACAATTGGAACAGCTACAGTAGTGTTTAATATTTAAAGTGGAACTTTTATAGTTGAATGGGAGGAGGGGAATGTAAAATATTCTATTAAAACATAAAAAGCAGTTTCCTCATAGGTTTTCCAGAACTGTCTTTGCCATATTCTCTTATTAGTTATTTCTGCCCAGGCTAAGTTTCCCCCCACCACACAAACTATTTTCTGTTTCACTACAGTGAAGTCATAAGGCTTTATTCTGCAGCATCACAATCATTTTCATGGCACCTTTCTATGTCACAAATGGAGCCCTATGACTTCACGGTGTGCTTAAACAGAAAAAGATGCTGGAATGTGAGAGAGACCTTATTTCAACACATCACTTGAATAGCAGCCAGGGCCGGCTCCAGGGTTTTGGCCGCCCCAAGCAGCCAAAACCAAAAAAAAAAAAAAAAAAA
>NW_020664530.1:11509297-11597898 GCF_002925995.2 Terrapene triunguis
ATTGGCCTGGAGCGGCGAACCGCGGCCAGTGGGAGCCGCAATCGGCCGGACCTGTGGACGGGGCAGGTACACAAACCGGCCTGGCCCGCCAGGGGCTTTCCCTACACAAGCGGCCTCCCAAGTTTGGGAAAAACTGATCTATAAAATCAAGGGATGATTCAATGAAAATGAAAGGTAACATAGATAATAGTGTCTTTAATGCAGCTTGTGTGTCAGTGTTTTACACAGGCTAATTACATTACTGATTCACAGTATTTACTTAGATTATGAAAAAAAGAGACCTTTGATATGAATGATAAAAATACCTCCAGTTACACTAAGATGAAAAATATCTGAGGGATATCAACCTTCATGCTACAGAGACTGGAGGCAGGAAGAAACTTCTCCCATTAGTATGTTATTGCATGACTGTCCCTTATGGTGAAAGGGGAGGTCTGTTTTTGTTTTTTAAACTTATGGAATCATAACTTCTGATTTTCAGGCTTTCTAAATTTTATGTTTTCCTTGTAAATTGCATTGTTTGTTTTGTTTTTTTAAGACACTTTTCAGAAATGTGATTGATATTTCTGGGCTACCTTAATTCCAGCCCAATCAAATTTTTGCCTGGGAATAAATGTCATTTGTTACTAATGGTTATTGTGAATCTTGGCTTTAATATAGTGGTCTTTTTCCCACACGTGCATTGCATCATCATTCTGATGTGTCATGGGACACAAAAAGTACATTCTAAAAAGAGGCCTTCGAGGCATTCGGACCAGGCAGATGGTGGAGAAAATTGCTAATGAGAATGTCTTTTGACATGTTCTCCTTTCAGGGATCCTATCAAGCTTTACTGAAATGACCTAAAGGCAGGTCAGCTGTGAATTGCTGTATAATCACTATGCACACAGCCTAACTCTGCCCTTACTGAGTGATGGGGTCTCGGTAGGTATAGCACTTCAGTATTTAAAATGATCCGCAGAAGGGTAAATTAAAGAGGCCTAAATACCAAATAAATCATACAATGTGTGCAGTTACTGCTTGTGTCTGTGTGAGAGAGAAACATGCAGCCCCCAAGACAGAAAACTAATTATTTTCTAGTAATGGCAGCTTGCTAACTTGAGATATTCTTAATGAACTGATTTAGACAGGGGCCTGGCAGCATTATTAACATATGGGAATGACTATTTACTTAATAGTAATGCTTAACTTCAAGCTAGACTGTGTTTATGACATCAAGCCCAAACTCACAGGCATTTCTGTGCTTAGTACTGAGATTATAAATACAGCAGACATTTCTTGGAGAAATCTCTGTGCTGAAAGTTTCCAGCAGAGCCTGGTGGTATTAAAATGCTATTGTCATGTCAAGAGTTGGCAGCCCAAATATTAGATCTGCTGGTTGTGATTTGGTTTGTGGGTGTGTCTGAGCAAGCCATGATGTCCTTCCATTTTGTTGTGAGCTGGCAGGGAGATGAAATATATAAGAACCCTTATGCCCAATGCTTCAGAGAACAAGTTTTGTATATTTCAGCACCCTGCCTACTCACAAGTAGAGTAAGACAGTGGGACTTGCATATACGTGTGATAGTGAGAAAACAGCATTTTGGGTTTATGGTTGGCAGATCTTTCAACAGAGGAGAATTTTATCAGTGTTGCACCTTTTATTCTGAGGGGGTGATGTGTTTGCCAGGATCAGGAAGAGGAACTTTTTTTAGAATTCACATCATTATAATATTCTCTAGTTGGGGGAGGGTTTGGAGAGAGGTCCCAAGATCAATTCCTGGCTCTCTTGTCTTGATGTTCAGATGGATCCCCAATTTTTCCTGGTTGATTTAATGTAAGAATTGGTGCAGTTCTTTAAAACCAGTGCATCTGTTAAAGATAACAGGGAACCAAAGCAATTTTTATTTTTGCCATGCATTGCTCCTAATGATCTACTTCTTAAAGAAAACCTTAAATTCCTACATTTAAAAGATCAGGTCACGGCTTCTTTTTCTTTGCTGGAGGATTCCAGGTAAGATCTGTGGAGGAGTCGAAGAGTGATGTCACATGAGGCTGTAACCTGACTTGAAGATTTAGATATGTGAAAGACGCATTTAAAGACACCTTCATTGCCACTTGTGACCTGTCTCTTCCTCCTCCCGCCCCCGCCCAATCTATGCCCTCTACAAATCTTATCAAGCTCTCCAGCAAAAAGCAGAAGTAAACTTTCTAATATAGAAAACAGAGAAAGAAAAAAGGATTTGGGTAAGGTGGGAGTGACTCTTTGTACATCATAGATTGCAAAACCCAAGAATGGATTAAGGCAGTCTGGGGCAGTAGGTATATCTCCGCATGGGGGCCTCCTGGCTCATTCCCTCAGATCCTCCACCCCCCCCCCCCCCCCCTTGGAATGCAAGTAGCAGGAGACCCTTTTCCCTCCTAGAAAAGCAGAGCCAGCAGCATGGGACTCTCTTCTCCTCCTTAGGAGTGGCAGTAGGGGCCTTTTCCATGCCCTGAGAGGAGCAGGTGGCAGGCAGGAGATGAAGGCACTCTCTTCCCCCCCCCCCCATACTTACCCCAATAGCCATGGTATATTTGCTTGAGTGGATGGACCAGGCACACAGCAGTCTTCTCTTCCTGCAACACTCGAATCTTTCCTTGGAGTGGTGGTATGAGATGTCCCGAGCAGCGGGTCTTGGTGTTAACAATCCATAGAGATGAATGGGGCAGTCCACTCCTCACAGAGCAATTGTTTCAGGCTGTCTGCAGACATCACTGCATCAGTTGGGCTCGGTTCATATTTTCTAGGGGTTTTTTGTCTTCATAATTATGAGGGCCAAAGATTTATTGCTGTCGTGTGTGTGTGTTTTAAATGACACCTGAAATTCTGAATTAATCATGGTTCCAAGAGCCTATGTATGGGCCTATAGTGCCATGATAATTAATATAGAATTGCTTTGAATTTCATCTTTAATTGCATACTCCTTGAAGTGGGCATGAATTTATGGAGCAGTTAAGGGTGCAAACTTCAGAGAAAAATCTTACCAATTGTAACAGTACAGAGATGCATTCCTAGTAATGTTGAATCCAGCAGCACCTCCAAAAGAAAATTCCTACCTCATGGCACTAGAGGTCAGCGTTAAGATAATTTACATTTGCCTTTAGGGCAGGGGTGGGCAAACTTTTTGGCCCGAGAGCCACATCGGGGTTGCAAAACTGTATGGAGGGCCGGGTAGGGAAGTCTGTGCCTCCCCAAACAGCCTGGCTCCCGTCCCATCCCACGTCCCGCCCCCTGACTGCCCCCCTCAGAACCTCTGACCCATCCAACCCCCCCCCTGCTCCTTGTCTCCTGACCGTCTCCTCCCGGGACCCCCCGCCCCTAACCGCACCCCCAGCCAACCTCCCCCCGTTCTCTGACTGCCCCGACCCCTATCCACACCCCCGCCCTCTGACAGGCCCCCTGGGACTCCCACGCCTATCCAACCCCTGCCCCTGTTCCCTGTCCCCTGTTCGCCCCCCGCAGAACCTCCGTCCCATCCAACCGCACCCTGCTCCCTGTCCCCTGACTGCCCCCTGGGACTCCCCGCCCCCTTACCATGCTGGAGCCAGCCACGCCGCTGCACTGCCTGGCAGGAGTGGCGGACCAGAGCACTGGCGGCGAGGCACGCTGAGGCTGTGGGGGAGGGGGAACAGCAGGGCAGGGGTCGGGGGCTAGCCTCCCCAGCCAGGAGCTCAGGGGCCAGGCAGGACGGTCCCGCGGGCCATAGTTTGCCCACCTCTGCTTTAGGGCAAAATTCTTTTTTCCAATCCACGCTCGATTTCCTGCAGCATGCCTATCTGTTCTATACTGTGCCTGTGGAACCTGAATGGGTGGTGCATCAGTAGCGACTCTGTGTGTGGCCTGAGTGCACAATAGGTGTATGAGAGTTGTAGTGTGCCACAAGTGCAACTATCCTGTGAGTTCTTCTTTCAGGAATCCGAGCTTCATGTCACAAAAGGAGTAACGTGTGAAACCTTTAATTCTGTTAATTCCGTTTTTAAGAAGTGTTCTATTGTTGGCCTTCTTGCTGTGAAATGTGCCGTATTTGTTACAATATTCAATATCTTCTCAGAAAATAATGACATCATTGCTAAGAAATAGATAGTACAAGAAAGAGAACAGGGTGTATGTAAGAAAGGAGTAAAAGAAATCTTTATTTTTTTAGAGTTGTGTCCATATAAAGTGTGTTAAACACCTCTTAAAATCTCTCCTACACTAGTATAATTCCCTTGATTTTTGGTGGAGTGATTGTTGATTTGCCCCAGCGTAGGCGACAGGAAAACCAGGTCCATTAATTCTTCTTTTAAAAAAAATATTTCTGTGAATCGTTCATTTTTAATTTGTAAATTGGTTCAGCTGTCCGTGATGGATCAAACTGAACTGCTGCTGGGGTGTGCTATCATTTAAAGCTTAGGAGGCTGTGTGCAGCTAGAGTCTGAGCAAAGGCATGGAAGACATGAAGATTCTGATTACTTACCCTGGCTGAGCCTCTGACTTTGAATCTAACCTTGTGCTTCCCCCGCCCCATAAGGACTGGGTAAGAGTTGAAGCTTGCTGGCCACCAGCTGCTGAATCTGAGTTGAACTAAACTGAGAAAAATCTATTTTTTAATTAAATCCATTAACATCTAGCTCTTTATTTTTTTTAATGGATATACCAAAATGTCCTGTTTTGCTAGTAGAAATCTGATACTTTATATTTAGAGACCTGAAGTCCCATTGACTTTCAGTGAGACTTAGACATCTAAGGGCTTGTCTACACGGTGTGTTCGTCTGTACCAGAGAAGTATAAATTTTAGTGCATGCAGGGCAGCTCTATGTATTTTGCCGCCCCAAGCACGGCAGTCAGGAGGCTTTCGGCGGCATACCTGCGGGAAGTCCGCTGGTCACGCGGATTCGGCAGCATGTCTGTGGGAGGTCCGCCGGTCCCGCGGCTTCGGCGTACCTGCCGCCGAAACTGCGGGACCGGCAGACCTACCGCAGGCATGCCGCCGAAGGCAGCCTGACTGCCGCCCCCACAGCGACCGGCAGGCCGCCCCCCGCGGCTTGCCGCCCCAGGCACACGCTTGGTGCGCTGGTGCCTGGAGCCGCCCCTGAGTGCATGCACTAACTGGCTTGTGTGGACCCTGCTGGCTCACACTAAAAGTACCCTAGTGTAGTGGCTCTCAACCTTTCCAGACTACTGTACCCATTTCAGGCATCTGATTTGTCGTGTGTACCCCCAAGTTTCACCTCGCTTAAAAACTACTTGCTGACAAAATCAGATATAAAAATACAAAAGCGTCACAGCACACTGTTACTGAAAAAAATCTCATTTTTACCATATAATTATAAAATATATCAACAGGAATATAAATATTGTACTTGCATCTCAGTGAATAGTAAATAGAGCAGTATAAACAAGTAATTGTCTGTATGAAATTTTAGTTTGTACTGACTTCACTAGTGCTTTTTATGTAGCCTGTTGTAAAAATAGGCAAATATCTAGATGAGTTGATGTACCCCCTGGAAGACCTCTGCATACCACTTGTTGAGAACCACTACCCTAATGTGTGTTAATGTATTCCTGAAATAGTGCTATATTAACACGCACTAGGAAACTCTTATTGCATGCCAGCAGGTCCACGTGGGCCAGTTAGTGCATGACACACTACTGCTCACTAGAATTTACACCCTTCCAGTGCAGACTAATGCACTGTATAGACAAGTTGTTTGACTATCTAAGTCTCATTGAAAGTCAGTGGGACAGAAGGTCTCTAGAGCTTGTCATATTTAAAAATGTGACTGAGGTGCTTTTGAAAATTTCCCTGTAATCTGCAAAGTATATATGGTTGAATAGTTATAATTAAACTGTCCTGTTTATAGCAGTCACTTGTGTAACAAAAGACACGACTCCTAGGTTTTTCGCAATATATATCAGTGTGGTGAAATTCTGGCCCCATGGATTTCATGTAAGGTTTTTGTTACCCTGGGCAGACAAAGGAGCAGGATTCCTCTATGCACTTATACAATCTGTGCATATGCAAGTCCCAGTAAAAGTTTTTCTAGTGACTTGAAACTACCATTGAAATCATAAAGAGTTTTGAACGTTTTTTATTGTTAAACAATTTGATTTTTCTTAGAACTTCCTATAACACACTTAACAGTCATTAAAATATATGCCACGATTTTCCTTTTTATAAGTGAAATGACTCTTGCATTTTGTGTCATGACTTCCCCAATTTTTTGCCATGACAAGCCAGCCTTAGTGATAATTAGAGGGACTACATTAGCATAGATACATGTATACACATGCTTCAGTCATTTGAAGCATTTTCAGAGAAAAGCAGCGAAGTGAATTCACAGCATTGCACTCTTAATGCTGTGTTCAGCAAGGGAAAAACAAGGAAATAAACTGCTGGACCCTATCTCTGATCCCTCCCTTCCTCCCTGAGATGCAGCCATGGAATCTCAGCTGCCTGGGTTTGTACAGATGGGTTTTCATGGGTTCTTTGGAAGGTTGGGAATGTGGCACAGTTGTCCCATCACCTTTTTACCCCCGTCCCCACTTTTGGGGTATTTCCATCACATATTCTTCCTATTTATTCTCCTCTATATCTCAGAGCTTAAACTACTACTATATTAGTTGTTCAGCTCTTTATTTATTTCCGTAAGATGTTTCTTATGTTCTTAAAGTAACAATAACAGCTGGAATTTTCAAGAGTCTAAGGGACTTAGGACCAAAATTCTAGCACATAACTAACCATGTGACTCTTAGGCACTGATATGGCCCCCATTACCACAATATCTGAGCATCTCAAAATCTTTAATGTATTTATCTTCACAACTGCCCTGTGAGGGAAGGAAGTACTATTAGCCCCACTTTAGAGATGAGGCACAGAGAGACAAAGCGATTTCCCAAGGTCACACAGGAAGTCTGCGGTGAAGCAGGGTCACAAACCTGGCTCTCTCAAGTACCAGGCCAGCACCCTAACCACTGGACTATCCTTCCCTAGTCATCTTTGAAAATCCCAACCAGCATTAATATGGAAGAAAAACAGTGAAGCTGTTTAAACTATTCCCTGTGGGGCAATGTGAGAAACTAAAATCCCCTGAGACATCATTATTAATTGAAACTATTCAGACATATGTAATAATATGATATATATTTTAAGCAATCCATTTCTATGCTGGTTAATCCTATTTCACAGAGCTTTGAAAAGAACATACTGTAATATGATTCTCTCCTTTAAATACCTAAGATGAATCTATAAATTCAGCTGAAGCAACATGTCCTTTATCTGTTGCTAAGCTCTTTCATTAGTGGCTCTTGACAAAACAGTGCTATGTAAAAGGTGACAGTCACACAGATAAAAATCCAGTTTTCTTTGTTTAACTAAAAAAGGGTACATTGTCTATATTTTTTTCTAAGAGCTTTGAGACTGCTGGCAAGATTGAGATAGGTCTATAGCTATTCAGGTCTGCAGCTAGAATCAGTCACTGATCATTTTCCAGAAAGAACCATACCTACCAATAAAAGCACTGATACCACAAATCTATGTTAAAAATGATAAATCTTACAATACACCAAATCTAAAAAAGGAAAACAAAAACAGTACCCTACCAAAATAAGACACTGAGGTTTTATAGGTGTTAAATTGAAGTAACTGGGGGAACAGGAGAATCTTAAGGAAGATGCACCCATTTTGTTTTTTAGTCTGAAAAAGATTGCAGAAATTAAAGTAATATCATAGTGCAGATTCAGACTGTGCTATAACTTTAATCCCATTGACCATGATGTAGGTATATTTGTATACACATTAGGGGGTAAATAAACATCACTGTTCTGCAGCTTGAATGAATAGAAGTGAGTGTGTGGTCTTGCTCTCTCTCATATAATTATATACAGAAGCTGGGAATAGGCAAAAGGGGATGGATCATTTGATGATTACCTGCTCTGTTCATTCCCTCTGGGGCATCTGGCATTGGCCACTGTCAGAAGACAAGATACTGGGCTAGATGGACCTTTGGTCTGACCCAGGATGGCCGTTCTTATGTTCTTAAGTACACACACCAGTATACTCACCAATAATATTTAGACTTGACTTGTGTGTGTGTCCATAAGAACGGCCATACTGGGTCAGACCAAAGGTCCATCAAGCCCAGTATCCCGTCTTCTGACAGTGGCCAATGGTAGGTGCCCCAAAGGGAATGAACAGACAGGTTATCATCAAGTGATCCATGCCCTGTCACCCAATCCCAGCTTCTGGCAAACAGAGGCTAGGGACACCATTCCTGCACATCCTGGCTAATAGCCATTGATGGACCTATCTAGCTCCCTTTTGAACCCCGTTATAGTATTGGCCTTCACAACGCCCTCTGGCAAGGAGTTCCAGAGGTTGACAGTGTGTTGTGTGAAAAAATACTTTCTTGTGTTTGTTTTAAACCTGCTACCTATTAATTTCATTTGGTGGCCCCTTGTTCTTGTATTATGAGAAAGAGTAAATAACACTTCCTTATTTACTTTCTCTATACCACTCATGATTTTATAGACCTCTATCATATCCCCCCTTATTAGCCTCTTTTCCAAGCTGAAAAGTCCCAGTCTTATTAATCTCTCCTCATACGGAAGCTGTTCTATACCCCTAATAATTTTTGTTATTTGAACCTTTTCGAATGCCAATATATCTTTTTTGAGATGGGGTGACCACATCTGCATGCAGTATTCAAGGTGTAGGCGTATCATGGATTTATATAGAGACAATATGATATTTTCTGTCTTATTATCTATCCCTTTCTTGATGATTCCCAACATTCTGTTTGCTTTTTTGACAGCCGCTGCACATTGAGTGGATGATTTCAGAGAACTATCCACAATGACTCCAAGATCTCTTTCTTGAGTGGTAACAGCTAATTTAGACCCCATCATTGTATATGTATAGTTAGGATTATGTTTTCCAATGTGCATTACTTTGCATTTATCAACATTAAGTTTCATCTGCCATTTTGTTGCCCAGTCACCCAGTTTTGTGAGATCCTTTTGTAGCTCTTCGCAGTCTGCCTGGGACTTAACTATCTTGAATAGTTTTGTATCGTCTGCGAATTTTGCTACGTCACTGTTTACCCCTTTTTCCAGATCGTTTATGAATATGTTTAACCATAAACAGTCATAAATCAGAGTCTCCTAGGAGGAGAGTTAAGTAACCATTTTATTTATGAATTGATTTGGATTACATATGTAATTATATTAGAGTGACCAAGAACTTACCTATGTTCAAGCTGCAGAAGAGCTTTATTTTCTAATCCCCGTAACATAGTGTACCAAGAGAAATACTATTGGCTCCTCAATTAGATGGCAGTCTGAAAAATGCCCGCATTGTAGAATGCTTTATTCTCTAGTTTTCTTTTCTGAGACGCTTGAGTTGGCACAATAGTTTATAGATCCCCTTGACTGAAGCACCATTAGTGGTACATGGGAGGAAAGGGCTATTTATACTAGCCTTTAATTCTACTGAGAACTGAGTTCAAATCCTGATTTAGGTGAAAAGAAGATGGAGAGACTGTGGGAATGAGGAAAAAAAATGGGAAAGAATGGAGTAAAGAGGGAGACTAGCGGGAGAGAAGTGGACGAAATTAGGAAGGGGAATGAATTGGAGGGTAGAGAGTGAGGTTTTGGAATTATGAAAAGGGAAAAGAGATACTGGAAAAGACTAAGGACTGAAATAACTATAAAAACAATAGATGAAAAAATCAGAAGAAATGAGCTAAAAAGAGGGGAAACTTAGTTACTTTATTGTATAGAATAGCAAATAATTACACACACAGGCTGGGTTTTATATATTAAGGAGATGTTGGAGGACATGACTGAGCAGGATGAGTGGAATTTGAGGGACCTGGCTGTAGATGGGAGTGGAGTGTTGGTGCTTTGTATGGAGAGGGATTAGCCTGCTTGGCTGGGCTTGTTTTTGCAACATTTGCTGCTTGCTATTTCAAGATGTTTGTATAAATTCATGTAAACAGTTAATGGTGAAATATCCAAGTGCGGTCTGGGTGTGAAGTATTATAACAGATCTGAATTAGACAGGCAAGTTATTTTAGCATGGAAATCTAGAGAAATAGCAGGTAGATTCCCTGGCTTCTGACATACCATTTTAATTTGCTGTCTAGATTTGGAGGAGGATGGGCTGTCTCTTTCCTGGTCAAGTCTAAATATTGCTGAGTAGAAGAATGTTGGGGAGTTGAGAAGAGAGAATAAAGGGATTCTAGGTACTGTATATGCCCTTTCACAGCTCTGCATTTTGTCCATCTCAAGCCAGTGCTCTACTGATTTTTCACTTTCTCTAGCACTAAATTCACTCCCATATTTTAACCATAAACAACGGTCATAAATCAGAGTCTCCTAGGAGGAGAGTTAAGTAACAATTTTATTTATGAATTGATTTGGATTACATTATAACATGCATCTGACAGTGACTCTTTTCATAGAAGACCTTTGTTGTTTCAGCAGTTCAGTTGTGACCAGAAGGTGTGAGATGACGAGCAACAATTCTGGTGCTAATACTCTGAAAGAGATCTCAATGCCCTGTATAAAGTGGGGAGGGGAGGTATTATCCTACTTCAAATGGGCAAAGTGAGGCACAGAGAAATGAAGTGACTTGTGCAGCGTTCCACACCAGGTCTATGGAAGAGCTGAGTTAGAACCCAGGTCATCTGACTCCTGGTCCAGTGATCTAACTGCTCCCTTGATTAGCTGGTGAGGATCCATGCAAGCTCCTTGTTAAGAGCCAGTCTTTGCCCTCTTCCCCACCCCCCGGATAGGACTTGTTTGTTTTAAAAGTAAATATGTCATCTGTGTCCTAAAATAACAAGCCTGAAATATCTGAACTAATGCAAATGGGTTGCTAGGGTTTAAAAGAACAAGCAGGTGGGTGCCACTTCTGCAGCTGGAGGAAGAGAAGTGGGAAACCTGGAGAACAAAAGAGAAAACCTACCTCCACACCATGCACGCTCACAAAGAATCATCTATCTCTCTCCCCCAAACCCGTAAGCCAGCTCTAAACATCACGATAGGATCATAGACAATAATTGTTTCAGTGACTGGTAGAGAACAAAGCAATGGTTTTCAGGACCGATCAAGTATGCTGGTTTGCTCTTCTTGTTAAAATGTTCAGACATGTCTGAGGCTGGGTCTGAGCCAGTTGTTGCTTGTTCAGACAGCTGCCTTACCACACATATATGCTTCAGCAGCTGCTTCAAGGGGAGCTCCCTTTCTGTGTCCCTCGTAAATACTCTTAGGAGCTTATGAGTGATGCACCGTATAATTCCTGCACCTCCCTCACCTTACTCTGGCCACTCCAGCATCACACAAAGAGTAGGAAAAACAGGAGGCAGAACCAGGTTTCTGTTCGAATGAGTGGGAGTCCTGTTGCTGATGAAGCCCCATTTTCTCTCTTGCAGTACCTGGCTGCCCAGCCCAAGTCCAGAGTTTGAAGAGCCAGTCCTATATAGGAAGCCTTATTTCTTCCAAATTAACCTCCCCACAACCCTTTCCACATCAGCTAAGGAGACTTCCAGCAGTCAGTGGGAGGGACCCATCCACTTCAAGAACCAAAGGAGACCAACTCCTCACCTGAGCAACCACCCTATAAAAAGCAGCTCCAAGATGACCCACCTGCCGCCACTGCTGCTCTTCTGAGGAATAGCTGCCATTTAGGGCAACCACCTATATATTGCTTCTATGAGGCGCTAGAGGAGGGGATAAGTGAAGAGGTGCCGAGCCAAGGACGAGTATGGAAGGATTGTAAGACTTAGAGGCAGAGAGAAGAAAGAGTAGGGAATTGAGGGATTTTTGAGAAGAGGGGAAAATTGTATTTTCCCCAGGGAAATATCACCTGACTGAGGTGGAATATATTTTGGGAGACTCTTGTTAAAATGTTAATAGCACTGGCTCTAATCAGTAGACCATGTAGAGGTATTGGGGGTATTCAGATAATTGAGCAATCTGATTAGCTGAATATTCATAGGTGTTTTTAATTAGTTATCCTTAACTATAACAAACTACCATCCTGCTTGGCACTAATTGGGAGTCTCAGCTGAAAGACTAAAGACTGAATGAGCACCCTTAGAGATGGTTCCTCCACGTCATGGTAAGGGTGTATTGATGGGACAGTACTGTGCCTGTTCTATGCCTAAAAGGAGGGCTGCATACGCCAAGGCTATCAAAGCTCCAGCTCCTTTCCTTACCATAAAATGCACATGAAAATATTTCTAGCTGTGGGGAGATCTAAGCTCTCAAATACAGCACTAGGTGTAAAGTAAAATATCCTGTAAATCCAATATTGCACTCAATTTTTGTGATGTTCTTTGTACATTCTCCATTTTGACACACTTTGTGTCCAGGGCAAGCATGATGTGTGAGAGAATCCCAGGGGAGGCTGACATAAGGCCATCTTATCAAAGATGAGTTAATGATGTCCTTGCAGTCTGTTGTTATTTTTGAGTGAAGAGTACATTACAGTGCCTGACTGTTTTGTCACTATCAAAGTCAGCATAATTGATGCTGACCAGGGGAAAATCAGGGAAGAGTTGCTTTTTAGCTGTATTTTATTTTAAAGGGACACAGTCCACTTAAATTTAGCCTAAAATTTAAATGGTACAAAAACTGATTCTAGTAGAAGTGATTTGTCTTTTGGTTTATCTTCCAGTACTGATTCCAGGTTTCCTCTTTGCCTATTATCACTAGGGTGACCAGATGTCCCGATTTGGTAGGGACAGTCCCAGTATTTGGGGCTTTTTCTTATATAGGTTCCTATTGCCCTCCACCCCCGTCCCGATTTTTCACACTTGCTGTCTGGTCACCCTAATTATCACTCTTTCAAACTAACCGAATCAGCATGCTCGTAGTTGTAGTTTATGTTTGCAGAAGCATCCAATGTGGGGATTTGGGGTGGATTTGTTCATAGAATTGAGCCTCACGTTGTGACTTCCTAGGGTGTGCATATGCTGCCTCACCTCTCCATCTTCTCCCTCACGCAGTTACCAGCAGGATCCAATCCCTTGATCAAGTTAGTTTGGACAAATTTCTCCACAGTTGGTTATTATGGTGGTGCCCAGGAGTCCCAGTCATGGACCAGGACCCCATTGTGCTAAGTGCTGTACAAACAGAACAAAAAAACTGTCCCTGCCTGCAACAGGGTGTGCACTCCACACTGGCCCTGCACGAAGAGATGAATTAGGCCAGGTGGGCCCAATCAGCTAATTATGCTGCAAACAGGGGAGCTTTAGGCTGGAGGCAGCTAATTAGAGGCTCCCATGTGAAGCAGCCCAGGGAAAGGCCGCAGGGTGCAGGGAACGGACCTTAGTTGCTGTATAGAGAGTGAGCCTGGGTTCCCCTGCCAGCCACTGTGGGAGTGGCATTGGAAGGCAGTGAAGCAGAAGACTGCCTGAGACTGCTGGAAAGCAGGAACCTTGATATACTTTCCCCTGGAAGCGGAAATCACAATAGTGACCTGCTTGGGGGGCTGAGTCATGAAGAGGACAGCTGCAACACTAGAGAGCAAGATGGGGGGGGGGAGGGATAGCTCAGTGGTTTGAGCATTGGCCTGCTAAACCCAGGGTTGTGAGTTCAGCCCTGGAGGGGGCCACTTAGGGATCTGGGGCAAAAATCTGTCTGGGGATTGGTCCTGCTTTGAGCAGGGGGGTGGACTAGATAACCTGCTGAGGTCCCATCCAACCCTGATATTCTATGGGGGCTGTCGAGGTGAAACTGATTGGTGTAACCACTGAAAGGGGCGTCGCCCTGACCGAGCTAATCCCCAGAATCTCCAGGAGGTGGCGCCATCCAGCAGAGTTTACAATCTAATTACATAAATATAACAGAAGCGTTATTATATCAATATTATGGATGAAATATTGCCGCCTCAGTCCCTAAACTAGCACCTGCATATCTTTTATGCATAGTTTGCCTCTAGAAATGGTCATCCTCATGCACCATCTTTTATATCCACAAAACTTGTTGGAGCAAATTTGGAAGCCTAAAACCTTTCTCAAAAGGGTAAAATATCTCTAAAGGTTAAAATGTATCATATGGGGAAGAATATTTGGGCTTCATTATCGTTCCTGAATTGGATAATATAGTACAGTTTGATTAGAAATCTTGTATTAGCATAAAGATTTCTACATTTTGCCAGCACTTTCATTGTTCATTTAGAATTGCTTGCATTATAGTAAACTAGTAGTTTCCAGATTACTTTAAATGTTAGGGTTAGTATCCAACACCTTTTCTGGATCAGAGACCTTCCTTAGCTAACACAGGATTAAGTCTGCTAGTTTAGGCTAATTGGCAGTATTTATCTTGCAAGCAACAGGGAAAGTGCATCATTTAAATTAATTTGTGAGGTAGGAATTATCAGTTTCTTCAGTGTCAGACCCTTTATTAAGAATGCATGTGCCAGGGCACAAGTTAGCGCCTTCCATGTTGCAATGTCTTCTGGTCTGAACAAAAATTGAAATAACTCATAATTGAAGAGAGAGAGAGACAATATAGGACAATGTAATTCTCAGGGCCGGCTCCAGGCACCAGGCACCCAAGCTGGTGCTTGGGGCGGCACCTGGAGAGGGGCGGTGCGGCGCTCCGGCCGCCGGGGAGAGTGGGGCCACAGCCGGGGCTCGCCGCCCTCCTCCCAGGGCTCCGGCCGCCCACCCCTCCGGCGCCCTCCCCCCGGCCGCCGGGGGGAGAGCGGAGCCCCCACCGGGGGCTCCGGCCGCCCCCCCCCCGGCTCCGGCCGGCTGCCCCCTCCCCCCCGCGGGGGGGAGGGGGGCGGCCGGAGGCTTTTTTGCCTGGGGTGGCAAAAAAGCCAGAGCCGGCCCTGGTAATTCTTAAAAAGAGAGTTTAGGCTTGTGTGGTGTTCCTCCCTGTGAGCTTTCACAGTGGGCTTTTGCGGTATCAAGTACAGGAGAGTTCAGCATGCCACTACCATAATTTTACAGGATTTCTCTGCCACAAACCTACAGGAATGTGATTTCCCACCCCATTATGGGCCATTTAGATACAGTTACTATTGTGGTGCTTCTTGGTCCCTAGACCAAGGCTATCAAAATTTATTTGGTCACAAATTTTGGACAGTCCCTTGCTGCAGCCCTGGCAGATTCACGTTAGATGTGGGATTGTTGCTAAAGGTAACATATGAAAAAGAAATACGTAGTCTAATCTCACTGTTTGGGGATTTGTACATAGGAAAGTCCCAGTAATCCTCAGGACTGAGACCTGTCGCATCCCTGGGAATAGGCATGAGGATAAACCCTTTTAAAATGTATAGCTTTTTAAAAAAAACAAACATAGTATACGTGTCTCGGGGTCCTGTGTTTCTTGTGCAACAGTCAAGGATACAACTGATTATCCTGGAAGGCTCTGACTACCAAACCTACATATCACCTCTAATTTTTTCTATCCACGTGCGGAATAAATTTTATTATGTACACTAAGGTAATGTGTGGATGTGCACCACCAGTAGAAACAAAAAACCTAGATATAATATATATATTTTAAAAAGTTACCATAGGGATAATTACTCCAGCCAGGACAGCTTACGCATTTTAGAACTCACTACTCAAAGAATTAAATTTAAGTGTACGAGAGAAATAAAAATTATTAAATGCATAGACCAGTCAAAAAACTAAAATAACAGCACTCTGAAAGAATAAAATTACAGAGGATATATGTGCATTGCAGGAAGTACCAAGAAGTACCAACAACAATAATACAAGTATGTGTTGGGAGGTGAGTGTGAAAGACTCTGTGTGTTTGTGTGTGACAGAGACTGTGTGTGTTGGCTGCTGAGGACGTCTCTGTGAGACCGTGAGCTATCTCTTTAAGACACTCACTCACCACCCAGAAGGCTCGGAAGGCTTGTTCAGACCTCAGACGCTCCTGCTCCAAGTCCTGAACCCTGTCCCCTGCTCTGTGGAGATGGATACAGGGGCAGGGTGGGGGACACCCTGACATCAGCACACACACACCCTGCTTTGAACAGCCAGCAGGAGAGTCCCGGGAGCAGCTGCAGGAGCAACGTGGCTGCAAAGCAGCAGGGGAGGGGCATCTGAACATACCCTGCCGGATGTGCGCGGCTCTGCTAATCAAGTGTATGGCACTTGAATCACTCCTGGGTGGCCACCCGACCGCGCAGCTTAGAGGGAACAAAGATATGGAGATACATCTCCCTCAGGGCTATTGCTTTTGAGCAGATTTAAGGTTCATTCTAATCTTTTTTTTTTCCCCTCTGCACCTCATGGTGAAGGGGAGCATGTGGCCCAATAGCAAACATCTAAACCAGCAAAAGGGACAAACGTCCCTCCGTTCTGCTTGATGCTCCTCAATTGTTGCAAGAGGAAAACTGGACCTGGTTTGAATTTTGATTTTGACAACTAAGGAAAGGAAGAAAGTCAACTTTGTTGTTTCAAAATGCTGTATGTCACTTCCTAATTTTTATTTATTTGTGTATCATTAGCAGAACTTATTTCTTTATATATATATATATAAAGAAATAAAAATTAGGGCCCTACTTGAATTGCATGATGATTGTCAAAAAATTGTGGCTGAGTTGCGGGCAAGCCATGGAAAATTTGTGGAAAAGCAATAATGGACCTTATTATTTGCCGTAATAAAGTCCATTATTAATTTTCCACGATTTTCTGCTGACGGCTGCCTGGGGCTAAGCGGGGAATGAGGCTCCAACTGTCAAAACTGCAATAGAAGCCTAATATTTTGGAATCCTCAATTTCTGCAATATTGCAAGCTAAGTAGGGCCTTATATATAATTCTGCTAATGACAGAGAGATTTTTGCATAGAAAATGAAAATAATCAAGGATTTCATTTACAGACAGATATATTTAAAAAAAAAAATCTGCTATTGATTTGGGGTCATAGATGCATCACAAAATTAGGGCCTGACTCTCCACTGTCTTGCACTTTTTGTAGTCACACTTGTGCAGAGTGGGTGTAACATGTTCCAGGGTGTATGTGGTGATACCAGTTTCAGCCCACTGTGTGAAGGAGGCAGGTAATGTCAGAATCTTCATGTGCGTGCACACTAGTGACACCCCAACACTCTCTTCTCTCCCTCTCCGTGGTACTGGGAGGGCAGTGATAGAATCTTCATCTTCCGCCATCCCTGCAGGAGACAAGTTGTGTTACTTATTATAAATAATAGGGTAGGCCTGCCCTGGGGTTAAACTGAAGAAGACACAAAATTATATCTGAGTGTGCAAACAAAAGGAGGGAATGGAGGACAGTGCTAAGCTTGCCTGTTTACATAGTTTAGCTCTGTGCACAGCTTGAGGGACTCAGTCAAGTGGCACTGTCTTCCCCTGTGGCAATGCTACAGAACTCAACATTTCTTGATTTTTGAATGCTTTCCCCCAAATCAAATTATGACATTAACTCTTTCTTAACCAAGTTGTTCTAGTAATGGATAGTGGCTAATTTTTCAGAGAGCAGTTTAGGTACGGTAGATAAACAGCTATAACTGCAGTTTTTCCCTCCCAAATTGAGCCTAAATCTTTTGTACAGGTTCACAATGAGTTCAGTTAAGGAGACCTCCATCTACCCCACAAACCAGGCACCAAGCTATGGTCTTCTCATGTTGCCCAGCCTACTTAGAGGCTTCTAAGTCTCCTAGTTCCCCTCTTGTCCCCATCAACCCTCCTCTTTCTTCAAACTCAGGCCTCCCCCACCCCAAAAAATATAACCCTGCGTTGGTCCATCAGGTCAGACACTCTTCAAATATACTATGGGGACCCAGGGTGCCCTACTTACAGGTGTTTTGTTTGGCAAAAAGGCATGAAACTCCTCAAACTTAGAGCTTGCCAAAGTGTGAAAGAACTGCAAGTGGAGACAGCAGTGCCCAGCAGAGTTATAGCTGGAACCTGTAATGTATTTCAAAAACGTAGACTGAGCTGGAGGCACAACGGGAGACTGTGGGCCAGATGGGGGAACTGGAGTACAGCAGTGATAAAGGGGCATGGGAAGGAGCAAGAAAAGTGACACTTGGCATTTGGAAGAAGGAATGATGCCGAACTGGTAAGGAAAAGGTTGCCAGTGAGGTGCTACTATAGGGATAGCAAGGCAAGTATAAGTATGTGAGCTTTTGGGTGCTTTATTTTAAAGTGAGCTGCCAAACTTTTTGAGGCTTTCCCATCAACTCTATCCACTCATGTAATAAGCCAAATCCAAATTAAATATTTAGATTCAAATGCCTTTCTGGCTTGATTTTTCAATGCTGCTGAGTCATCTGTAGCTCCTATTGAAAAATCAGGCCATTAAAAAGAACAGGAGTACTTGTGGCACCTTAGAGACTAACAAATTTATTAGAGCATAAGCTTTCGTGGGCTACAACCCACTTCTTCGGATGCATATAGAGTGAAACATTGAGGAGATATATATACACACATCCGAAGAAGTGGGTTGTAGCCCACAAAAGCTTATACTCTAATAAATTTGTTAGTCTCTAAGGTGCCACAAGTACTCCTGTTCTTTTTGCAGATACAGACTAACACGGCTGCTACTCTGAAACAGGCCATTAAGTTTCTCACAAGTCAACCAGAAAGATTACTACAGCCCTGGGAGAGAAGGCAGTCTCACCTGAGTCAGTCTCACCAGGTGTGAGAGAAATGAGCTGCTTCAGCACTGGGTCTCAGCCAGTCTTGCCTGCAGTATTAATTTCCCCCAAGCGAGAAAATGGACTGCAGCACCAGGGATTGTTCCTTACACATCAGAGAACAGAAAAGTATAGTGTATACGCTTCCCTCTCCTCTAGACTGCAAATTTGCTTTGACATTTTTCAATATAGGAGAGTGTTATGGGCAGGGCCGCCGAGAGTGGGTTCGGGCCCTGGTGAAAAAAAATTTCTGGGCCCCCCAGCAAGGGCGGACCGGCTAAACAGGGCCAACGAGAGGGGGGAAGCCGGGCCCCGGACCCCCTTCTGGACCGCCGGGCCCCGGTAATTTGTACCGGCTTCCCCCTGCTCTCGTCGACCCTGGTTATGGGCAAGAGCATTGTAAAATATATGTTCTCCATATTAGAGTGGAATGCTAAGGAGAGTTGTGTCTTCATCAGGAGAAAAATTAACAAGCAATATGTGCCTGGCTATGAAAAAGCCAATCCAGACTTATCTTCTATTTTCTATGCAAATGGGAACTCATCTTTGGGTTATTGACATAAAGTGATATGTTGATGCATTTGTCTGCATTGTCTGAGCTGTGTGACGATCTGGAAGTGACATAACTTGGTCACTTGAACAGTGTCTCTGTTCTGAGCTGAGTTCTCAGTTGCAGTAATGTTGACCTCAAGCATTAGGTTCAGCATTTTGAATCTGTCTTTGCCACAAGTGTCAAATATAATTTCAAAACAAGTGGAAAAGTGTGTGTGCATGGGGGAAATAGAATACTAAATTGAATGGTCGTTAAACTGAAAAAATCAATATTAAAACTCTTCAACCTTTGATGTTTTGTTTGTTTAGATCACATAGCATTAAAAATGGGCTTAAAATATCTTCATTTTATATATCATCTGTCAGCCATTCCAAGGGCTTTCAAGTTGGAGTCAGTTAAGGAGGCTTTAATGATAATGACCCAATTATTTTTAAGACTTGGTAGTAAACATATTCTGTAGAGATTTTAAGGGTTTAAATTAATGGTTTCAGCTTTTAAACTTGATAAAAGCTACTGTAAATAACAAGAACACTCTATGAAATTCCATTGACCAGACACTTTAATCACACTTTAGTCTGATTACAACAAGATGCGTTAATTAAAATTTTGAAACCTGGGAATAATTATTCTTTTCTCTTCAATATTTTTGAATATCATTACCATATTCAGATCCTGTGAAGAGGGCACTGTTAGGTGTTTTGAACAACTAAAAATCATTTTCAGTCTTTTGGAAGCTTGAGATCACAGTCTGGTTTTTTTGTTTGTTTGTTTGTTTTTTAACTGATTTTTTCCCTATAGAATCTGTGGACACAGTTGTTTGTTTTTTAGGCTGTTTATTGGTATGGGGCTGCTGACATTAATCACTTGTTTTATTAACAGGGAACAAAAACATTAAAGCATGTGACTGAAAATCAGCATATCAAAAATGTGAATAGACTTTGCTTATAGCTTTTTTTTTTTTAAAGAGGATGAGGATGATTTAGAGAATTTGAAATGTAATACAGACCCTTTCACTCACTATATAATTGATTTGAATCTGGGCTTGATTAGTGGTGACCAAAAGTGATTTCCATTTGATGGCTGTTTGATATATGTTAAATCAGTTTGGTCTGGTGGACAAGGGTCCCAATCACAAAATCCACCACCACAATTGACACTCTTGTTAGCAGACTAAGCAGAAGCCAAGGACTGAATAAGAATGGAGACTGAGCTATCCTTTCAACCTTGTCATTGGCCCTTCCAGGTCAGGGCTGACTCACTTGGGAATGGGTAGTGTGGAGAAGCTTGTACAGTTTTTATACATTATTTCAGTGGGGGTTGTGTGTGGTTTTTTTCTTTTTTACCCAAATAATTATATCAGTACAGCACCTAATGAGGACACATTTACACTGGTATAAAGGATTAGGCCAGGTCCATGCTACAAAGTTTTGTCAGCATAGCAGTGTTGGCTAGGGGTGTGAAAAAAACCACACACCCTTACCTGATGTAGCAATGCCAGCAAAACTCCCATTGTAGACAAAGCTATATTGACAGAAGAGATCTTCTGTCAGGACAGTAATGTCTTTTGGGGAGGTGCTGTTCCTTTATCAACACAAAATCTCCTGTCATCTTATGCAAATGTCTACACTAGGGGGCTCTGCTGGTGTAGCTATACTGGCAAAGGATCTGTAGTGTATACAACACCTTATATTGGTCTAGCTTATATCCCTTTTCTTGTGCAAATAAACTATGCCAATATAAAACACTTTATATTGAATAATTGTGCCTATACTAAGGGTGCTTTAGTTGTACTAGGCAACAGAGGGTCCTGTGGCACCTTTAAGACTAACAGAAGTATTCCAGCGTAAGCTTTCGTGGGTGATGAAGTGGGCATTCACCCACGAAAGCTTATGCTGCAATACTTCTGTTAGTCTTAAAGGTGCCACAGGACCCTCTGTTGCTTTTTACAGATTCAGACTAACACGGCTACCCCTCTGATACTTAGTTGTACTAGTGCAGTTAAAGAGCTGTAACTTTTGTGTGTAGAGAAGTGTGTAGTGGACACTGGGTGTGTCAGCTTGTATTAGTTATTCAGATTTTATTAGATAAGAAGTTGGATCCTGCAGTGATTTTTATATACTCTGGACAGTGCATTTTAATGGTAAAATGCTAGTTCTTTTATTTAGTAAGGAAGACTGAGAACACCAGTATGTGATCCTTTCTCACTGTAATTGAAGTAACCCTCCTTCATTCAAATCACATGCTGGTACCACCATTTAGAACATTTCATGCTGGAACAAAGACAACTACATATATGGGAAAATAAACAAAGACAAAGGAAGGAAGAAGAAACAATTATATGAACTCCTTCTTTGGTTGGCAGCCTGTTTCCTTTGTTCTTCATCTCTTTTCTCCTTCTCCTTATTCATAGATGCATGGATTCATAGATTCCAAAGCCAGAAGGGTCCACTGTGATCATCTAGTTTGTCCTCCTGTATAACACGGGCCATACAACTTCTCCAAAATAATTCCAATAGAATGTCTTTTAGAAGAACATTCAATCTTGATTTTAAAATTGCCAGTGATGGAAAACCAATTACAACCCTTGGGAAATTGTTCCAATGATTAATTACCCTCACTGTTAAAAATGTGTGCCTTATTTCCAGTCTGAATTTTTCTAGCTTCAGCTTCCAGAGGTTGGATCTTGTTATGGTTTTCTCTGCTAGATTGAAGAGCCCATTATCAAATATTTGTTCCCCAGGTAGATATTTATAGACTGTAATCAAGTTACCCCTTAAGACTTCTCTTTGTTAAGCTAAACAGACTCAAGGAGCTCAGTCACTATAAGTAAGGCGAAGATTTTGTCACGAATATCTTTAGTAAAAGTCACGGACAGGTCACAGGGAATAATGAAAAAGTCACGGAAGCCTGTGACCTGTCCCTGACTTTTACTAAAAATATCCATGATAAAATGAGGAGCCTGGGCAGCTGTGGGTGGGCAGGGAACTCCAGGGTCCCCCTCTGCTAGTGTGTGCCATGTTGGCTGCTTCTTCTAATTTCTTAGTCAAAATGTCATCAGTGCTCTAGATAAGTCTAAGTATATTACAGTAACACTATTACCTTTATCAACCAAACTTGTAATCTAATCAAAAGAGATATCCAGTTAATTTGACAGGATCTATTTTCCATAAACCCTTGTTGATTGGCATTAATGATATTATCCTCCTTTAAATATTGATTGAGACCCATATCAGCCACTCCATTACCTTGTCCAGGATTGATGTCACACCAGCAGGCCTATAATTACCCAGGTCATCCTGTTCACCCTTCTTTTTAAAACTGTTGAATATAAGTTATCTGGACTTGTTGATTTAAAAATATTTAACTTCAGTAGCCGTTGTTTAACATCCCTTTGGGATAATAGTGGAATAGAAAGTGTTATCATGATATGATGTGACTGTATCTGTTTTTTCCCCCAAATATAGACTAGAAATATGTATTGGACACTTCTGCCTTTTCTGCATTATTCATAATTCTACCATTTCCATCTAATAATGGAGCAATACTATTATTAGGTTTCTATTTGTTCCTAATATACTTTAAAAACTCCTCCTTATTGGCCTTAACTCTGCTGGCCATAGATCTCTCCCTGTGTTACTAGGTTACTTCAATTGTACATCATTGAAATCAGTGGAATTATAACCATGTAAAAACTAGAGTAATACAGTGGTGAATCAGGCCCTGAACTTATGGTTTTATTTTGCTAGTGTAAAATAAGAAAAATATTTTCATTAATTCTTTAATGTGTTTTTCTCCAGAAAGCCTGGTGAGATTTCAGGTGGCTTTTACTATTTGGAACACATATTTAGTTTGCACTGGCCAGGTCTGGCAGCACCCCTTATGATACTGATTTACAGGTGAACTGTGGAAAGCTGCTTGCCTGGTAAGACCTGTGTTTAGAGTTCAATATTTTTCATACACAGTGATAACACCAATGTCCTCTAGAGCACAAGTATGTATTTCCTGCATTCCTTGCACCGCTTTAGTGCTAGTGACCTTGTCAATTGTATGAAGGGAAACATAAGACCCTGGTCTTGGCAGGTATGTAAAGGAAGAACTGATTTTCATTGAAAGTATTTTGTTTAAAATTGTATTTGTCATTTTTAAGTGTGTGCACACTCTGTTGTTGGTTTGGAATATCTTTCCTTCTCTATACAACAAAAATCATGTAATTTTTAAGGCCCTGCTCCTGCAATAAGCACTATGGGTCTTCCCTCAGAGGCCCATTGACTTCAATGTCTGGGTAAAGAGGTCTGCCTGCACAGAGCTTATTATTGCAGGAGCAGGGCCTAGCACCTTAAGATACTGACCATAGAGTGTAGTGCCATAATTGTTATACTTGCTGTTTTCCAACTTATATGATGTCATTAAAAAGCTTTTATGGATACATGCAAGATAAATTCTTTCAGTTCATATATCTGGACCTGTGTGCATCTTTCTCCTTTCAATTCCATGAATGAGAGCGGGAGACTCAGAGTAAGCGTGTGGCTATCACAGGGAATGATCGGGTTTTGCTGTGCTTGGAGGGATGATAAGTGCTGTTGTCACAAAGCACTGCAAAATATTTTTTTCTCTTGCAACCATGAATTGAATGCAGTTGCTGCTGTGACTATGGGCTTGATCCTGCTCCCATTGTTTTGAATGGCTCAGGATCAAGCCCTATGTGATTGCACTGATGCTCTATATTTTGTTTGGTGTAGGGCTTTTTTCCCCAGGATTTGTCTTTAATTTTGACACCTGGAATTTTATTTAATAAAAATAGAATTAATAAGATGAGACTTGGGGAGGGCATCTATTTACTGGAGAATAGTCTATGTGGAACAGAAAATGAGTTTCCTTCTTGATGAACTAGGTAGTCACAGCAGATACATTTTCTTGACAAGAACTTCACACACTCTGAAAACCTTTTCATTAAAGGATTATATTAACCCATGTGCCCTTTTAGGAACAGGTAAACTATTCCACATTTTCCCTCCATCCAACCTTCTTATAAATCTGTGACTTAATTGCAGGATCACTGGAAGAGATTGAAGTCTAGAGGCCCATTTGTAACAATGTACTCCAACACTGGACAAATGAAAAATAATCTAGTATGTGTGCCTCTTTTTAGGTGGTATAGTGAGATGGTCCAACACAGAGCGTTGATATGGGAAGTTACAAACTATCACTTTAATCGGAGACCCAACAGTATTATTTACACAGTGGCAGCAAGACTATATAACTTCAGGGCATTTATCAAAGTCCCTGGAGTTAGTTCCTTATTTCAAGCAAGATAGGTAAAACAGATATTGAGTAAAGAGTTAATCTCCAGTCAGATCATTTAATAAATTGGGAGGTAAAACTAAAAAGCAGAGAGGAGCTATTGGCTCTTGGCTAAATGTGTCTTATTACATGCAGAATTGTAAGTAAAAATGTCTTGAGTGCAAGTATGAATTTCCATTGTAAACATCATATTTAACTTTGTGATTTGGATGTTGTAATTGCATCTCTGGCTTGGTGCAACTTCCCTATGTTTAAAAGGTCCATGTCCCACATTTGGACTTGCATAGTTGTAAGACATGTGATACCAATTCAGACCTAATCTTCTTTCTCCTCTAATCCTATTCAAAAGCCTTGGCTTACAGTCTGCTGGTAAAGCTGTTTAGCATCTATGTCTGTTTGCATCATCTACTGAGCTAGTCATCAGTGAAAAGCAAGTTATATGATGGCTGCCTTCTTCCTAAGGCGCCCCCCCCCCCCCCCCCGCCGCCCGGGGATTATAGAAGCTAGCACTAATTAGTGTAACATTTATAAACAGAGTAAAGGTTTGAGTGAGTGAGGGGGTGAAATTAGAGTTTTTTACTTTAAAAAAATAAAACTTTTATGCTTAACTGTCTTTATTTTTATTGTGAATTGAGAGCTTGTGAAAGAAGCCAGATTGACAGCCTTGGAGACGGAAAGTATCCATTTAGTCAAAGCATGGTACAATATATGCAGTCACAATGCAAGCTTCTCCTACCCCTTACACACCTGATATGGTAGATTAGTATCAATGGAGCAGATCCTGGAACCTGGCAAAATTATATGCAGTGCAAGTCAAGTTGGGGGTGCAAGGGTGGCTTAAAGCTAACCTTTGGATTCTGCTGATCCTGTAGCTGCTGTGTGCAGGGCCAGTCCTGAGTTGCAGCAACCTGTGAACTGCTCCAACTTATGCAATCAGTAAATGATCCAAAGTGACTAAAAATGCAGCCTAGGAATTGGCATAACCTGTGGGGCATCCCAGCCAGTCTCCTTTTGTTCTGACCATAACTTTTTTCCCCTGCTACACCTGCAGCAGGGAGTAGGGTCATGCAAGAGCCTCTAAGTGGATTCTGTGTCACCAGAGAATCCCACCTGCACTGGGATCTCATAAATTTCAGTCTATATTCAGATTCCCAAAGAAAGCAAAATGGCTATATGCACCTGAAAATCTGGCCTCGTGTTCTTTCTACAGAGAGCCAAATATCAAGGGTTTTTTTTCTGACAGGGACACCTGTCCATGAAGTACTGGAGTGATTCCTTCAATGCTTCCCATCTGAAGAGCCATCAGACAGTACTGACATTGTCTCTTCTTATCCAGGTGTGACCAGGAGGTGAAAGGTCTCTTATCCCATTACCAGTCCATGAATCATCTAACCACCTTAGTAATATTGTTCTTCAATAGCTGTTATGTTACAGTGTAATGCTATTGCAAAAAAAAGCGAACATCCCTCTGGGATGTATTAGCAGGAATATTGTAAGCAAGACATGAGAAATAATTCTTCCTCTCTACTCTGCGCTGATTGGGCCTCCACTGGAGTATTGTGTCCAGTTCTGGGCACCACATTTCAGGAAGAATGTGGACAAATTGGAGAGAGTCCAGAGAAGAGCGACAAAAATGATTAAAGGTCTAAAAAACATGACCTATGAGGGAAGACTGAAAAAAAAACTGGGTTAGTTTAGTCTGGAAAAGAGAAGACAGAAGGGGGACATAACAGGTTTCAAGTATGTAAAAGGTTGTTACAAGGAGGAGGGAGAAAAAATGTTTTTCTTAACCTCTGAGGATAGGACAAGAAGCAATGGGCTTAAATTGCAGTAAGGGAGGATTAGGTTGGACATTAGGAAAAACTGCCTAACTGTCTGGGTGGTTAAACACTGAATAAATTGCCTACGGAGGTTGTGGAATCTCCATCATTAGAGATTTTTAAGAGCAGGTTAGACAAACACCTGTCAGGAATGGTCTAGATAATACTTAGTCCTGCCATGAGTGCAGGGGACTGGAGTAGATGACTTCTCAAGGTACCTTCCAGTTCTATGATTTTACCTGGAAAGAGTTAAAAGAAAACTTTTAAACTGTGCCTGCTGTATGTAGCCTTATGGCTAAAGGTCTCATTGCAAAACAACAGTAAGCCAGATCCACAGCTAGTGTAAATTTGCATAGGTCCTCTGAAATTAACGCAATTCAGTGGAACACTCTGATTTACACCATCTGGGGCTCTGGCCCATTCTTCACTTGCTACATTAATTGTTGTTAGTGCATGTTTATACAATTCCTCACTTTGCCACAGACTTCCCTTGTGACCTTAGGCAAATGACTTAATCTCTCTGTGCCTCAGTTCCCCATCTGTACAATGAAGATAATAGAAAATTTCCTTTCTCCCACCTTTTGTCTGTCTTGTCTGTTTAGACTGTAAGTTGTTTGTGGCAGGAACTATGTTTCCACAGAGTTTAGCATGATGGGACCCCAGTCTTGCTTGGAGCCTCTAGTCACTAAAGTAATACAAATAATATTTATTATTATTACTATATTCTAAACAATTTTCAGTTAAAATACAGCAATTTTTTTGTAGCTCTATGGCACACCAGTACTCTGTCTCCATCTGGAGAACACACACTGATGGGTAGTTGGTATTTGATATCATGTAGTACAAAGAGATTAATTTCTAATTGTTATACCAACTGACATCTACTCATTAATTTGAAAATTTGAAAATCTGTTAGCTGTCATAATGTTTTTCTTCTTTTTATCACCTGCCCTGATATACAGAAAACCCTAGCTCTAGATTATATCACCAAAGACTAATCGTTTTTTCTTATTAACAGAAAGTTGGGCAGACTGCCATCAACATCACTCTAAGTGACATGTTTATAGTGTGACTTTAGTGTTCTTAGCAGGAAAGAGTTTAAGTAGAACAAATAATTGTACAGGATGAGCCAGTACTCCTGTGCTTCATGCCTGATTTACATCAGATCAAGGTTATGATAGGTGTGTGCAGTATATGACAAAGTCAGACCACACAACCACCAGAGAGTGGTCCTGTTGGGATCCAGGCAGTGGGCAGGCGGAAGCCCGCCTGCTGCTAAAGGACGTCCCCCCAGCCTAAGGGGAGGATCCACAGGTCTGGGATTCCAAATGATTATGGGGGACAACTAAAGAGATAATAGGAATGGGAGTGAGGTCACAGGGCTAAACGAAGGGAACCTGAGAGGGACACCGAGCAGAGAACCCCAGATAGCACCCACTGCTCCTCGAAGGTGTCAAGGGAGCCAGTGGACGCCGCCCAGAGGAACTCTGCCCGGATGCGTGACTGGACGGAGGAGTGGAAATAGGTGCCACAGTCGCAGGAAACCCCATCAGCCAACCTCCTCTCCCTGGTTTTGTAGATGGCAATTTTGGCCAGGGCTAGGAGGAGGTTGACATTCCAGAGAGTGGTGGCAGGCAGCCATATCAGTCCTAGAATGGGAAAGGCCCTTTTCTCCATGACCTGAAAAGAGGTTACCTCAAGTCAATTAGGGACATCTGAGTCCAGTTAAGGGCTGCTTGTGACCTTAAAAAAAACAAACAAAAAAACCCACCCATTTTCTGGTGGGGGGAGGGTGGGAGAGATGAGAGACAAGCTGTAGCAGGGGTAGTGGCAGCTGGAAAGAAAAAAATAAAGCTTTGCCTGGGTGGAAGGCTGCTCTCCTCCCTATAGGGGAAGCAGCCGAGCTAATGAACTGTTTGGGGAAGGACTGGCACCCAGAGGCCAGCATACCAGAGCAATGCTCCAGAGAGGGGACAGGGAGAGGTATTCCCTTTTTGTGTTATGAACTTTTCTTTTTGTTTGACTGAAGAGGATTCTTTGGGCCTACCTTAAGGCCCACTTTGTAAATACTGAAAAAATAAAACCTGAGTGAGGAGTAAAAACTTTCTGGGGTGGGACTGATTTATTCCAGGCCCCCACCGCTACAGGGGGAAATGCTGAGTCCAGTGAGGCGAAAGAGGAGCTTTGCCATGTGGTGTCACAAGTGGGATTTGATGCAGTGGGTTAGCCTGGGGGCAACATAGATTGCTGCTGAGACTGGATGACATAATGAGGGTGCTGGTGCAGGCTACAGTGGCACAACAAGAGGCTACCAGAGTCCAGATGGCTGCTGAGCAGGAGTCTGTGTGGGTACAAGAAGAGACAAATCAACTGCTGATGAACCAGGCAGCCCAGGACAGAGCCACCATACAGGAGTTAGTGGAACAACTGAAAGCTCTGACAGCTCTGGCATGTGGCCATGATGGGACACAATCCCTGAGGGCCAACCGTTACCTGCAAAAGATGATAGCGGAGGATAATGCTGAGGTGTATTTCCTCATGTTTGAAAGAACAGCCCTACATGAGGCCTGGCCCCAGGCCAGTGGGCCAGTATCCTTGCCCCTTTCCTGTGTGGGAAGGCCTACTATGATATGGCAGCAAAGGCTGCTACAGACTACTCCCAGTTGACAGCTGAGATCCTGGCAAGATCGGCTATGCCCACCATGATAATGGCTCAGAGATTCTACGAGTGGAGGTACCAGGAGAACAAAGTGCCAAGGTATCAACTGTTCGACCTGATCTATCCACACCGAAGTGGTTTCATTCCATCACCCACTGTTACAGAACTCTTGGTTTTGGACAGATTCATGAGGACTATAGCCAGACCTATGAGGATAGGTTGACCAAAATGATTCTCTCTCTTATGATGATTTGGTCACCTTCGTGGCGATGCAGTTAATGGTCAGAGACCTTTCTTAGATTACCAGGGAAGAGATGTACTGGACCAAGAGTCTAGTCCCAGCCCCGAAGACCTGGAACTCCAAAAGTTCAGGTAGGACTATGTTGTGGAGGAGGGATGATAAAGAGCAGCCTGAGGCCTCAAAGGGACTAGGGGAGCCAGACAGAGAAGGCCGAGGGGTGAGACCCAATAGCCCAAGGAATAGGGGGATACCCCAGGCTATGAGTAGGTGTTAAGCTTGTGGAGAACTAGGGCATATAACAGCTCTATGTCCTAACATTGAGGAGCTCATGCAGTGCAGTCTGGGTGATTGTGAAGATATGTGTGGACTAATCAACCTTGTCAGAGTTGCTATGGCCCCACATAGATACATGTGGCCAGTTAGAATGAATAGTATAGAGATCATTGCATTAGTAGACTCAAGAATTGCAGTCACACTCATCTCTGGGAAACTGGTGAGGTGGAACCAGCTGTCTCAAGCCAACCTGTGGATAACCTGTGTACATGGAATAGTTAAGTACTGCACAGCCATTCCTGTACAAATTGAGGTTCAGGGAAACACAACAAGGGTGACTGCAGGAGTGGTCCCTAAACTCCTATACCTACTGCTCATTGGACAAGACTTCTCAGGATTTGGAAACCTACTCCCGGTGGAGGAGTCAAAAGAACGTAGTAACCCTGGGGCCAATACCATGGCCCCAAGAAATAGCCATCTTCTCTTGTTTTTTCTGATTTGCCAAGGACTTATTTTCTGTACCTGGAAAGTTGTGGAAGTTTAGGCAAGAAAGGAGGGCTGATAAAGGACTGGGGACCAAAGTCTTGGCTCAGAATCAAAAGGTAGTGCTCGTGGGTAAGCGGTCCTGTCCAGAAGGCAGGGAAGCAACTTGGAAAGTTGGCAAACCTGAGAGTAGGCCCAGTTCCACTGAGATCAATCCTGGGGCAAAATAGAAATAGCTCCCCTTTGTGTTTGTCATGTAAGAATTTTGGGCAGGACCAAGCCAATGATCCTCTATATCACAACATTAGAAAAGAAGTCGTTGAGTTGAACAGGGTCCTGGTAGAGGGGAAACCCAAAGGCCCAGGATCGCACTTCATGATAAAGAGAGACCTATTATCTAGAATAGTCCAACTATAGGAGGAAGAACTGGAGTAACTTCTGGTACGTTGAGAACACTGAAGACCAGTATTAGACCTAGCCCACAGTTATTTGTGTGTTGGACATTTAGGGGTGGATAAAACCCTAGATGGAATCCTACAAAGGTTCTTTTGGCCAGGAATCTATATGGAGCCTATTGAGCCTCCTGCCCAGAATGCCAATTGCACGGCCCATGACCTTTAATATCTCAACCAATTATTGGTGTCCCATTTGAGAGAATAGCAATGCACTTGATAGGCCCTTTGGAGAAGTCAACCCAAGGTCATCAATGTGTGCTCCTGTTTCTGGACTACAGTATCTCTGTGAAACGCAATGTCCAAGGTGGTAGCAAAGGAGTTAATCCAAATTTTCTCTAAGGTAGGAATACTGCAGGAGATTGATAGATCAAGTAATAGAATCCATTGGGGAGGCTGATTATAAGATTTGCCAGCCTGATCCCCCAAAACAGGAGCAAATCTACCATGTCAACATGGTGAAGCCATGTCAAGACAGAGAAACTTATATGGTCACACTAGAGACACCAACGCAAGAAAATCAACCTCAGGAACAGGAAAAATATCACCTGAAATGACTGCTGAACAATGTACAGAGGCCATCAAAATGGTTGAGCAAAACCATGATATGTTCCTGGAAAAGCCAGGCAGAACCACAGAAGCCCATCATCACAGATGCAGGAGTAAAAGTGAAGGTTAAACCATGTTGGATCCTGAAGGCTAAAACAGAGGAGATGACTCCCGTAAGTTAATGGGATGTTGGAGCTGGGAGTCCTTGAAGAGTCCCATAGTCAATGGTTCAGCCTTATCATTCTGGTATCTAAGCCAGATGGTACCACAAGGTTCTGCAACAGCTTCCAAAAATTAAACGTGTTCCAGTTCGATGCCTACCCTGTACCTCAGATAGAGGAGCTAATTGACCAGTTGGGAAAAGCACGATTCTTGTCAACCCTTGACCTGGCCAAAGGTTACTGACAAATCTCTCTGGCAAAGGAAGCCAAAGAGAAGGACGCCTTTTCTACACCAGAATGCTTATACCATTTGGTCTTCCGTTTTGGATTATGTGGGGCTCCAGCAACCTTCCAAAGACTCATTGATAATCTATTATAGCCACATGCCAAGTATGCCGCTGCTTACCTGGATGATGTGGCCATACATAGACAAAACTGGGAGATGCATTTAGAAAAGGTGGAAGAACTACTGGGTACCCAGAGGAATCCGGGTCTCACCACTAATCCATCCAAATGTGCAGTAATGTTACCGGAAGCCAAATACCTTGGGTACGTTGTGGGAGGAAGCATAGTGAAACCCCAACTGAACAAGTTAGTGGTGACACAAAATTGGCCCCGACCAATCTGGAAGAAACCGGTCAAAGCATTTCCGGGAATAGAGGGGTATTTTGGTGATTAATTCCCCACTTTGTTACCTTTGATGAGTCTGATATAGGCCAGAGGCCTACACGTAGTGAAGTGGACCGATGCAACTGAAGAAGCTTTTGCAGATATGAGGACCACAGTAATCCAGTGCTAGTAGCCCCAGACTTTCTCAAATGGTAGGAGAGGAAGAACACCCAGGCGTGCTCCCATATCCATACTACTATTTTTAGTGCGCAGGTCAAGCTGAGCTAGTGCGGTAGGCTGGGAGTCACATCTCCCAGCTGCAGCTTAGACATATGGTCGGAGGGAACCCACACTCCTACACACCCATCTCCTATGCTATGCATGAGAAATGCCCTGTTTGTGAGGACCTATTCGGCAGAGGTTCTCGAGTGGAACTCTTGTTTGATGGGGTCTGAATCATCAGTACTCCTCTCCACAGTATTGTGCGGTTAGGAAGAAGACTAAGGGTATGTCTACACTGCAGGTATAAGCCCGCAGCTGGCCCATACTAGCTGGCTTGGGCTTGGGCTAAAGGGTGTTTAATTGCGGTGTAAACGTTCTGGTTCAGACTGGAGCCCAGGCTCTAGGACCCTGCAAAATGGGAGGGTGCCAGAGCTTGGGCTGCAGCGTGAGCCTGAATGTCCACGCTGCTATTAAACAGCCCCACAGCCAGGTGTCTACCTGCAGTGTAGACATATCCTTAGTGGCCAGCAGATCAGAGGGCGTCCCCTTCTGTGCTCCTAGCAGGGTCTGCTGGAGCAAACCCCTGTCAATATCCTAGGTTTTGCTGGGACAGGGCTCCTCTCCAGCAGGGAGCTTTAAAAATAAATAAATAAATGAATTCCTGCTCACTTTCACCTAACTGTTTTTTTGTGGGTACAGGGCCATGGAAGATAATGAAACACTGTGTTCTGCTGAGAAACTTAGAGTTTAAACAGTCTGAATTCCAGGAAATTCAGAGTGAAGGGTACACATACACAAGTGACAGAATCATACTCAAATAATCTCCATAAGTTTACACATACATGAAATTACTAAAACTCCAATATATAGCCATTAACTGAAAGAGCTTTAAAAGTTCATTCTTTCTTGCAGCTAGAATTAGAGTTCTTATTGGAGAAGCACAAATATCCCTTTTACCAAGCAATGGTTTGTTAAATTATGGGATATTCTTCTAATGGAAAAAATTGACTTGTTAGTAAAATTATTTGCCATAACGCCTGGCATCTACATCCATAGTAAGTTACAAATACATGCAAGCAGCCAAAGCACAATCTCTAGCATAATTTGAGCTGGAGTGATCTCAAGTGTGTGACTAGCAATGATAATTTTCAACAGCGATATTAATAGTGTGTCTGCATTTAATAGCTAATATAATTTGATTGTTTAGTGTCAGTTGCCTTTTGTTCCCGACGTAAACTCTTCCCTCCTCCCCCCTGGTCTATTACACAATAAAAAATATAGTAATTAAGGGTTAAAATCTTGGCTCTGTTTGAAGTCAATAGCAAAACTCTTTAGTGGGGCCAGGATTTCAGTCTAAGGGTCTGTCTACACAGCAATAAAAGACATATGGCACTGAGTCCTAGAGCCTGGGTCAGCTGACTCAGGCTTGTGGGGCTTGGGCTGTGGGATTAAAACAGTGTAGATGTTCAGGCTCAGGATGGAGCCTGGGCTACGAAAAGCCACAAGGTGGGAGGGGCTCAGTGCCCAGGCTCCAGCTCCAGCATCTACACTGCTATTTTTAGTTCTGTAGCTTGGGTAAGCTGACTTGGGCTCTGGAATTCATTGCCATGGTTTTTTTTAATTGGTATAAAGATACTTACTAAAAGTGTTTCTGAATTCAGTTCAATGTGACTAGCAAGGTGTTTTAAAAAGAACCCATAATATATACAACGTAGATGTGTGTATTAAAAGTTATGGCTAAAAGTTTCAAGCTACAGTGACTAACTTCAGCTCCTAAATCCATATTTAGACACCCCAATAAAATGTTTTTATAGAGATACTGGGCACCCACAAAACCCCATGAAGTCACTTTAGACTCCAAGGTTTGTAAACTTTGGCCTATATATTTTAAATGTTTAAGGCCAGTGGAAAATGACAGGTCTTTCCACAATTTTTGCTAATAGCTTATTTTAAAAAATGTAGGTCATTCATATTTTTGTAAAGACTGTCCTCCCTGTTGAAACCATCTCAATATTGCACTCTAAGGCAGTCTTGCATAGAGAGAGCTTCAGCCAGAGAATGCTAGCTTCAGCAAATGTATGAAGCTACTATCTACTACCACTATACTTGCCTCAATGAGATGCCTCGTTGGAACCATTTAAATGAGAATATTATTAATCAAAGTAATTTAATATTTATTATCCATTTCACTGCTCTGTGACAGTACAGTAACTCCTGACTTAAAGTCGTCCCGGTTAACGTTGTTTCGTTGCTGATCAATTAGGGAACATGCTCGTTTAAAGTTGTGCAATGCTCCCTTCTAACGTCCTTTGGCAGCCGCCTGCTTTGTCCACTGCTTGCAGGAAGAGCAGCTGTTGCAGCTAGCTGGTGGGGACTTGTAACCAGGGTGGACCGGCAGCCCCCCTATCAGCTCCCCGCTCCCCTAAGTTCCCTGTACTGCAGCCGCCCAGCAGGCTAGCAATTGCAGGCTATCAATCGGCAGTTCAGCTGTCCCTCCCCCCACTGCCATGTGCTGCTCCTGCCCTCTGCATTGGAGCTGCTCCCAGAGACTCCTGCTTGCTGTGCAGGGGCGGAAGGGGGGGCTAATGTCAGGGTGTCCCCCTCTCCCCTGCTCCTGCACCCCACTTACCCCTTCTCCATATAAAGCAGGGAGGGGATATCGACGGAGAGAGACAGAGAGAGCTTGGGGCAGCAGCTGTTGTCTCAACTTCCTGATCCACTTAAAAAGACAATGCACTTAAGAGTGGGTCAGCTTACTTAAAGAGGCAGTGTGCATCTCTCTCTGTCTCCCCCCCACACACAAGGTGTGTGTCTGTCTCTGTCTGCTATGCTTCTCCCCTCCCTCGTGTTCGTGCTGCCTTGTGTGAGAGGCTACATTAACAACAATCTGTTAACCCTTGAGGGCTCAGCCGAGTGCTAGTTCATTATTTAGCAGTAAGGCATTCCCTGGGAAATATCCCTCCCTCTTCCATCCTCTAACTTCACCACCTCAACCAAGCTTCACAATCATCATAGCTGTGAACAGTATTAAATTGTTTGTTTAAAACATATACTGTGTGTATATCTATATAATATATAGTTTTTTGTCTGGTGAAAAAAATTTCCCTGGAACCTAACCCTCTCCCCATTTCCATTAATTCTTATGGGGAAATTGGATTCACTTAACATCGTTTCACTTAAAGTCGCATTTTTCAGGAACATAACTACAACGTTAAGTGAGGAGTTACTGTATTGCATTTATGGTCTTAGGAGCAGTTTCAAACACAAGGTTTATTCAAATGAATGGGCGGCCCAGTCCCCTTCACAGAGCAATCTCATTAGATCTCACAAGTTAAGTAGGGGTTTGAGCTTGGTGTGCACCTGAGTGGAATGTTGCCAAGGATAAATTAAGGTGATGCAGAAGGTAGTGTTGGCGATTCTATAGCAGGCACTCCTTCCCACTCAACCAATGCACCAAAATGGCATTAGGGGGCATTCTGGTGCTGGAGGTTCCTTTTTTCCGATGAGATGTAGGTCCCTTTTGTCACTAAGTTTTCATAACAATTCTTGGTGAGTCTGCCCCAGTACTCTGGCCAAATTCTGTCTTGGGTAATTACATTTTCCCTAAACTGTTTGTGATGGTGGTTATCATTATGGTTGCCTTGTTCTACCCCAGAATCAGCTGCATATCCAAATATTTTTGTAACAGAAATTAATTTATATTTTTCAACCAGCCTTACTAGAGAGATACCTGGTACATATCAAGGCACATTTGAGGCTGTGTTGTGTTTAGCCCTCTTAACTCTGACTGGTAGGTCTTTGTGTTCAAGTGTACACACTTAAACATTATTTTATGGATATCCAAGAATCCTGTTGACAAAAGAGTAGCAACAAGACTGTAGAGACTGAAACAGATGGTGACCGCTTTTCTTTACATTGTTGTATGTTAATTTAATTAGGCATAGGTCAAAGAAAGCTTTGTATTCATCTATAGCTCCCCCAGGCTTATGCATGTCATACTTCTGATGCAGGGCATTCAGAGCTCCAGGTACTCCATTACTATATATTCCTAAATATATAATGGGTCAAATTTTGCCTTCAGTTTGGCTTTTGTTGCGTTGTAAAAGAGTCGAATGTAGCTCCATGAATTTATTTGTAAGGGTTGCTGGCAGGAAGAAGAGGGAATTGTTTAATCACTCTGACGCTGTCACGGTTTTTATTGTGGATATTCATTGTTCATAAATGATTAATGTTCATGTGAAATAACTTAAAATGAGATTTTTGTGATGAACAAAATTTTCAATCTTCTCTTTTTGTGCTTTAATGGATCAATGGATCTTCCTCCTCCCCAAAACCTAAAATTTGTTGTTTAGACAGATTGTGGTGATGCTGTACAGAAGTAATCAAATCCCCTGCCGAATTCAACCCTTTATTGTAGTGAGAGAATGCCTTGATGGCAGATCTTCTCCGTTGCAACTTTGCAGCAGTAGATGGCATTAACTGTTTGCTCTAAAACAGGAGCGGATAGTGAGGTTTAGCCACAACAACCATTTCAGAAAATCAATTCTGTATCAACTCACTAGCTTTCAGCAACCAAGAAAGTCAGACCACACTGCAGTAAAGATCAGGGAGTTCTGGAAAAACTTATGGGCACATTCCAGCAAAATGTATCTCTGGTCTTCTGAACCACGTAAGTTGTGAAAGGTTGCAGCTGCTGGGTCTGTGGCAGTCAATTACCTGGGAACAGGCAGTCAGCAGTGGAAGCCAGAAAAGAACAAATAAAACTATGTCTATGCATTGTGGAGCTTTCTAGGGGAAATAACATGTGCAAAGGAGTTCCCAGCCTTGCATGCATTAATAGTCCCTGTACTTGGTCGACCTGTCAAACTTTCTCTGCATCTGTTCAGCCTGCAGAAGTGAGTCCAGCCATAAAGTAACCCTCACTTTGTAGATTCAAATAGGAAAGTTGAGGTTCCTAGTTCAATGTCTAGGCCATAAAAGCAGGTGGAAGAGGAAACAAACTGATTATCATTGAGGGGGTTCACTCCCCCTCTTGCAATTGTTGCTTGTTTGGCAGCTGGAGGATGAAGTAATATTTGGGCTACATAATCTGTCGTGGACTTCTGCTCCAGATATGGACTGGCTACAGAACTTGTTCATACACACCAGATGTGTTCATCATAAGATCTTCTAATGCTCTACCAGGTGTGGCTAAGGTTTGTTTAAATAAGGTATTCTACATACAGCACCACCTAGTGGCTGAACAGTATAATTCAATGATGACAAGGCCAATTCAGTCAGTGTGGATTTGGTCCATTCCCAATAATTGAGGAGGAAGTATCAATACCAAGAGAGGGAAATTGCTTTTGTAGTGAGTCAGTAACTCCCAATCCCTATTCAAGCCCAAATTAATGGTGTTAATTTCAACAATTTCCACCCCACCATTAACCTCAGCCTGGACCAGTCCACACAAGAGATCCACTTCCTGGACACTACAGTGCAAATAAGTGATGGTCACATAAACACCACCTTATACCGGAAACCTACTGACCTCTATTCTTACTTACATGCCTCCAGCTTCCATCCAGGACCCATCACACGATCCATTGTCTACAGCCAAGCCCTAAGATACAACCGCATTTGCTCCAATCCCTCAGACAGAGACAAACACCTACAAGATCTTTATCAAGCATTCTTAAAACTACACTACCCACCTGGGGAAGTGAGGAAACAGATTGACAGAGCGAGACTGATACCCCGAAGTCACTTACTACAGGACAGGCCCAACAAGGAAAATAACAGAACACCACTGGCCATCACGTACAGCCCCCGGCTAAAACCTCTCCAGCACATCATCAACGATCTGCAATCTATCCTGGAAAACGACCCCTCACTCTCACAGACCTTGGGAGGCAGGCCAGTCCTCGCTTACAGACAGCCCCCCAACCTGAAGCAAATACTCACCAGCACCTACACCACAGAAACACTAACCCAGGAACCAATCCCTGTAACAAACCCCGTTGGCTACTCTACCCTAGCGACACCATCAGAGGACCCAACCAATCAGCCACACCATCAGGGGCACATTCACCTGCACATCTACTAATGTGATATATGCCATCATGTGCCAGCAATGCCCCTCTGCCATGTACATTGGCCAAACCGGACAGTCTCTACGTAAAAGAATAAATGGACACAAATCAGACATCAGGAATGGTAACATACCAAAGTCAGTAGGAGAACACTTCAATCTCCCTGGACAGTCTATAACAGATTTAAAAGTAGCCATCCTTCAACAAAAAAACTTCAAAAACAGACTTCAAAGAGAAACTGCAGAACTACAATTCATTTGCAAACTTAACAACATTAATTTGGGCTTGAATAGGGACTGGGAATGGCTGGCTCACTACAAAAGCAATTTTCCCTCTCTTGGTATTGACACCTCCTCATCAATTATTGGGAGTGGACCACATCCACCCTGACTGAATTGGCCTTGTCATCACTGATTCTCCACTTGTAAGGTAACTCCCTTCTCTTTATGTGCCAGTATATTTATGCTTGTATCTGTAATTTTCACTCCATGCATCTGAAGAAGTGGTTTTTTACCTACGAAACTTATGCCTAAATAAATCTGTTAGTCTTTAAGGTGCCACCGGACTCCTAGTTGTTTTTGTGGATACAGACTAACACGGCTACCCCTCTGATACTTGAGCACAATTCAATTTCACATTCCATCTCCCCGCTTAAGTTCCACATTCCTACAATTTACAATATTTACATTATCACATTGTCTTTGAAGTTCAGTACGTATCAGTCTGTTAAGTGTCTCTGAATCATCCTGCTTTCCTAATTACATGACCCGAAAGCATAACAGTTTGGTTTATTGGCTATCCATTAGTTGCAATAACTGGCTATGTTTGGTCTAGAATCCTTGAGTCATCGTCTTGTTCTGCACCTGCCATCTGTAGAGTATGCTCTATTGATTGTTCTCTCTGAGGAACAAACTGAAGATGTTGACAGTTTTTGTTGAACTCTCTGCTGTCAGTCTCGATCACATGATTTAGGTGCTGAATTCGTTTTCTTTGAAACTTGCAGTTGTCCATCCCTTTTCTTCATCCGATTTGAAATGAACATCGTCTCCAGGTTCTAGACCCAGCAGTTATCTAATTGAGTGACCTCTGTTGTAAAAGCATTAAGCTCTTTTAGCCTTTTAATCAAATTTTTGGCTATTCTCTTCATGTCTGTCCACTTTGGAGACAAATTATTTTCTAAAGTTGGAATGGTAATTCTGAGTTGTCTTTCCATTAGGAGTTGTGTGGGACTATATCCAGTAGTTGTGCTTGGTGGTGATCTGTAACTCAGAAGAGCAAGGAATGGATCTTCCTGCTGTAGGATTTTCTTGGCTGTCTGTACAACTCTCTCAGCCTCTCCATATTAATCACAAGCTAATGGACTGCTAGTAATATGATGAAGATCATATTTCATTTGAAATGACTTAAATTCTGCTGCAGTGAGCAAAAGTGCATTTCAGTTTCTTGATAACATTGTGACATGTTATATCTTTCAAGTACATTATTTCTATATTCCTGAAAAAATAGTCCATGGCGACCAGATAATTATGTCCTCTGAATTTGCATAAGTCTGCAGCTAATCTCCTCCAAGGTCTGTCTGATAGAGGTGTTGTTATTAAATGTTCTTTGTGTCAAGTTGCTTTGTTAGTTCTGCAGTATTCACATGCAGAAGAACTTTACGTCCTTGCTGATGTACGGACACCGCACTGACTGGTTGGCCCATTCATGGCATTTAGTTAATTTCTGATGTCCTTCAATGGATGAGGTTTAAGATTTCTCCAGTCGTTTAATTTGGAATTACGATCTAATTACCTTTATTTTTGAGTCCATTTGACTTGCTTAATTGTCCATGCACTGCAAAGTAGTCTCTTGTCACTTCCTTAGTGTCCTTTAGATACTTGGGCCAGCCATCTCTAATGTAACTTAGAGCTGCCATGTTTGTCAAGGCTGCTTTTTGTGGCTGGTGTAGTCTCTTTTCTGACACTGGTCTGTATGTGTCCACAACATCTACATATGCTTTTACATTATCTTCAAGCTCATGGGTAGTTGAGTGTGATACTGGGCTCAGTGACAGAGTGTCTGTTACTTCCAGATTTTTCCCAGGTACGTATTTTGCAATTGGGTTAAATCCCATAAACTTTAGCAATGGACACTGGCATCTCAGCGGTGCTTGATCAGGTTTTCTCCATTGATACGAGGGTTACAAGTGGTTTATGGTCTGTTTTCAGTGTAAATGAATCCAGTTCACTCAGATATATCTGTAAAAGTTCTCACGTGCCCATACATTTGCCAGGCACACTTTTTAAATCTGTGCATATCATTTTTCTGCTTCTGAGTGTGTGAGAGAGCAAAATTCAACTGACTTCCACTGAGAGCCATACAGTACACTGCCTAGGCCATAGCTGCTTGGCTCCGGACTGATCACTGTGGGTCTGTTCACATCTCAACAGCTCAAATGATCAAGTACTGTGATCTTTTTAAAAAAAAAAAAAAAAAACCTTTTTGAAGGTAATTTGCTTGATTTGACCCCCATAGCCAAAATATGTTTGAATTTAATAGTTTACTCAGTGGTTTGGTTATCATAGTCTTGTAGTATCAACTAAGGTAATTTACCATCCCCAGTATATGTCTCAGTTCTGGTACATTAATTGGTATATTCAATTTTCAAATTGCTTTTACTCTCTCAGGGTTAGGATTGATTCCATCTTTATTTATTTTCTGTCCCAAAAACTCAATTGGGAGTAGGTGGAAAATTCATTTTTCCTTGTTTAGCTTCAGTCCAGACTGACTGGCGTTTTTTCCATTGGATATCGTTCATGAAAACTACAACTTTATTCTGTTTCTTAATAGTTCTGCTATCTTTCCTTGAAAAATATCAGGTGCACTGGAAATCCCAAAATCAAAGGGAAATCCCAAATCTCACAAAGGGTGTGAAAATGTAATCAGTTTAGCATTTTTTGAGGGAGGGGCTAACAGAATTTGCCTGAATCCACTCCAGGCATCCAGCTTGGAGAATACTGCACCTCCTTCCTCTTTGGGGAAAAGGTCATCTAATGTTGGGAGGAAATACTGTTCTCTCATCACTGCTTCATTAAGGCCTTTTTTTAAGATCCACAATGATTTTGTATTTTGCCAATTTTCTTTATAACTTGTTCCATTGGGGAACACCATGCTGTTGGCTCAGAGATTTTCTCGATTAGGCCAATTTGCTCCATTTTCATTAACTCAGTTTCCACTTTATGAAGTAGTGGGAGAGGAATCCCACAGCATGTGTGTACGCTGTATGGTTCAGCATTGTCTCTTAATGTTATTTGTACTGGATTTCCTTTCAAAAATCTAATATAAACAAATATTCTGTCAAGTTCTTCCGCTTTTTCTCACTAGGCCCATGATGGTCGGGGTGCTGGAACGGGGGGGGCCAAGGGGCCATGGTTCCATCACAATTAAAAGTGGGAGGGCTATGCTCTCCCACTTTTTGGCCGTAGAGGTGAGCAACAGGGGGAGAGGGCGGAGAGGAACAAGTGGGGGGAGGTCTTGTGGGGAAGGGGCGGTGTGAGGGCGGGGCCTCAGGGGGAAAGTGTGTGAGATGAGGGGAGGTCCTTGGGGGGGGCGGGGCCACGGTTCAGGTGCCTGTGCCTTCCCCACTTTTAGGGCACTTCCGCCACTCCTGATGATAGCTACCACACTGCAGCTGAGAAGGCTGCTGGTCTGTGGTCCTTTGATCACTCTCTCTGAATCAGGGGTCTCAAACTCAAATGACCACGAGGGCCGCATGAGGACTAGTGCATTGGCCCAAGGGCCACATCACTGACACCCACCCCTTGCTGCCCCTGGCCCTGCCCCCCTCCACCCCTCCCATGAGACCCCCCCCTGCCAACCCCTTCCCCAAAGCCCTCACCCCAACTCTGCCCCCTCCCTGCCCCCGGGGGGGCAGGAGGGGTGCGGGGTGTGGCGGGGGCTCAGGGCAGGGAGTTGAGGTGCAGGAGGTGTGCAGGGTACTCAGGGCAGGGAATTGGGGTGTGGGGTCCAGGAGGGGTGAGGGGTGCGGCAGGGGGCTCAGGGCAGGGAGTGCAGGAGGTGTGCAGGATACTGCAGGGGGCTCAGGGCAGGGAATTGGGGTGTGGGGTGCAGGGAGGATGAGGGGTGCGGTAGGGGGTCGGGGTGCGGCAGGGGCTCAGGGCAGGGAGTTGGGGTGTGGGGTGCAGGGTGTGGCAGGGGGCTCAGGGCAGGGGGTTGGGGTGCAGGAGGGGTGTGTGGGATGTGGCAGAGGGTTGGGCAGGAGGGGTGCGGGCTCCGGCCCGGCGCCGCTTACCTAGAGCTGGTTCTTGAATTCTCCGGTGAAAACATGCTTTTTCATAAATACCATTTCTCAGTGGTATAAAGTATGCATTAAACCAGGGATCGGCAACGTTCGGCATGCGGCTCGCCAGGGTAAGCACCCTAGCGGGCCGGGCCAGTTTATTTACCTGCCGACGCGGCAGGTTCGGCCGATCGTGGCCCCCAGTGGCCGCGGTTCGTCATCCCGGGCCAATGGGGGCGGCGGGAAGCCACGGCCAGCACATCCCTCGGCCCACGCCGCTTCCCACCGCCCCCATTGGCCCGGGACGGCGAACCGCGGCGAGTGGGGGCCGCAATCGGCCGAACCTGCCGCGTCAGCAGGTAAATAAACTGGCCTGGCCCGCTAGGGTGCTTACCCTGGTGAGCCGCGTGCCGAACGTTGCCGACCCCTGCATTAAACCTAGCTGTTTGACTGTCAACAGTAATAGTCATCTTTGTGACTGTCCCGATTAAAGTCAAAAGATTTAAAGATATGCTCTGCTTGCTTCCCTTAGCATAAATTAAAGACGATACCTGCATATCTCCAATTTCCTTGTGGATTTGTTTGCAATTTAATGTGCAAAGTACTACTTCCAGTCTGTCCATTATGAACATTTGTCAAAGCTGACGCTCTCTGAGGCATTGAAGAGTGGCATGTTGATGAGATCTTGCAATCTTTGTTGCTATTTTTCCTTCTGTTTGTTCTCACAGCTTGCTCATATACATGAGATATGTTCATCATAAGATCTTTTAACACTCTGCCAGGTATAGCTAAGGTTCATTTAAATAAGGTATCTTACACACAGCACCACCTAGTGGATGAACAGTATAATACAGTTGACCATTCCCTTACCTAACTTTTCCTTTTCTCCCAACTCTGAAGTGTAACTATCAGCCCAAGAGCTTGATCTCTTCAGATTGCAGATCTTTAAGAATTCTTCATCACCTCACTTCTTCATTCAGGCCCTGAGTCAGGAAAGTATATCTATCCAGGACATGAAGTCAATGAGTTCTAAGCACAAACTTAAAATTAAGCATGGGTGTAAATGCTTTCCTGAGTTGGAGCCTGAGTTAGGAAAGAACTCTTGCTGTGTGTCAGGAGAGTTCTCTGACATTATTTCCAAGAGCGTCTTAACTGTATGCAGCAGTGGCAGTATAGCTGTGTGTAAAAGCATTAATAGAGTACAGCCTATGACTGCTAGACAGGAAATAATCCTGTACCCAGAATACATGACACTTCCTCCCCCACTTCTGCCATAGCCATTGAGTTCCTGGGGTTTCCTCCAGCTACATACAGGTAAGGCTCTGGAATACTTGAAAATGCAAGTAACTGTTCAACTGCCAGCTTTAGGCAGGCAAATTTATCAGGGTTTTGGAGCTGTGCTCCAGCTCCGCTCCAGCTCCAGGCAAAAACCTGCAGCTCCACTGCTCCGGAGCTCCTCCGTGCTCCAGCTCCGGTCTCCGCTCCAAAGTCCTGAATTTAGTTCTTGCTTTGTGGCATCCTATGGCATTCTTTGTGCGTCATGTATGTTGGTATATGTGTGGCCCCCCCGTCATTGAATATCTGACCCTATTAAATCTATGCAGGAAGAAACCAGTGTCATTGCCATGAGATGAATAAAGAATCACAACTTTTCTGGAACTACTTTTCATATTCATTATACTTTCAATAGAGGGAACATACTTTTGCTTTTCTGCAGGAATGTGTAAGCTGATACTGATCACTGGACTGCTGCTAGCTCTCTCTCCCACTGTTTCAATTTTGGTTCTATGGACTCTTGAGATGGGCAGACCCTTGTCTGTCAGTTTTCAGAATCCCAAATTCAGAAAGGGAGGTGGTAAGGGCCCAGTTGGGTAAGGGACCTGTCCTTCCCTTTATGATTTTTTTCTTGTATTATTGTATCTGCATGTTGCTTCCTTTGAGCTATACAAGCTACAGTTAGGGAAAGGCTGTTCTAAAGATGCTTTAAAATCTGCTTGGTTGATGATTTATGCAGTGCCTAGCTGTGCACACAAATGAGTGAGAAAACATCCTAATAAGCTTATTTATAATAAACTCCTATTATAGATTGCCTATGTAAATACTCATGATTAATGTGTACAATGTTTCAGTGCTATTACTTCTGGAAAAAATCCTCTTTGTTGTGTACATTTATCAAAACATAATTTGTGTGAGTGACAAAAGTGTGCGTGTGCATGAATATAACAGATTTCAGTAATGCTGCTATGAATATTTTAGTGCAGAAGTTGCACGCGCAGTTTAACAAATCAACAGGGAATCTCTTCACTTTGAACAGTTTATAAAAATCTATCCAAAGACTTTTGTCCATGTAATGAGCTATCTGGCCAGTCAGTAAATCATGATGAAAAATGCAGACTGTCACCAAAGGATTTACCGGGATGGCATAGTTGTGTTGGTCCCAGAATATGAGAGCGCCAAGGTAGGGAAGCAATATCTTTTATTGGACTAAATTCTATTGGTGAAAGGTACAGTTTTTTTGAGCTACAAAAGTAAAACACCATATCACCTATAAGCAAACACTTTTCACGAAGTGATCACTCCATATCTGATCTTGCAATACTTGTCCTCAAGGGAAACTAGAACAACACCTTCAAAAGGTGAGCCTGGGAACTTAAATTCCAAAACACCAAAAGTTCAGGGCTTAACAGGGATATACACTGATTTTATGGCTTATTACAATAATTTGTAACATACCACAATGCCTGTTACCTTTAACTGTCCACTTCAAAACGTATATGTATAACAGTCTAACCCCCAATTGCTCACTAACCCCCAAGTAGCTGCCTGCAACATGTTACCCTTTCTGCTTAACAGTCTGTTCCAACTTATATGTATTTCAGACACTCTGCTTCCTTCCCCAGACCCGAAGAAGAGCTCTGTGTCACTCTTAACCTTGTACCTTCCACCGACAGAAGTTGGTTCAATAAAAGATATTACCTCACCCATCTTGCCTCCTCTTGCAGCTCTTATTGCACACCGAGAAGAGGCTGAAAGAAGCTGTTTGAGAGGTACCACCTATGTAGTGGAGACTTGGGAAATGGGGTACTGAGACAGAGAAGGCTTCCGGGTATTGTGAGGTCCTGGGGGCAGGCTGCTGTGAGCTTAAGTTGGACTAATGGGAAGGTCATTGAGGCAGGAAGGAAAAGGGGTTGAGATCACAAAGGGGAGAGATTTCAGTGAAGAGATCCTGTATGGCAGGGCAGAGAGTGACTAAAAGAATGAAGAGAGACTAGGGGAAATTCTCTCCGAAAAGAGAAATCCAAGGGCGTGTGCCCAGAATGATTGAAGGAGAGACTGGAGAAAAGTAAGAATGATGGTAGAAGGAAGGCAGCAGAGACAAGATAGGCGGAAATGTCCAGTGCAGAAAGTGTTGAAGCCACTGCAGAAGAGAATTAGGTCCTCTTGATGTTCTAAAATCTGGTCTTGCAGTGTAGACAGGACCAAGCCATGTTCCCAAACTGTGCGGTACCCTTGAATTTTTTTGCAGGGTTCTAGCATGATTTAAGAGCACAGATCAAATATAGTTTTAAACCTATCTACTGAACCATATTTTAACAGTGATGGGGCACTACTGTATTGTGATCCCCAACACTGTAGATTCCACAGTGGAGATGGGAGCACAGGAGGAGGAAGGCTGGAAAAGAAAAAATAGAAGAAAAAGGTGATGAAAGGAAAGAAAATAGAACAAAAAATAGAAGACACTAAATATTTCTATGCACTTTGGGCCTGATTTTCAGAAAGCATTCATGCAAATTCTTGAGTACAAGTGCCACAACTCTTCAAGCATTGACACCTGTGTGGTTAGTTGACTGAATCTGTTAGCTACCAGTGCAGCTATCAGTGCTTGTATAGTACATACACAATTGTTGCGCTCTCAAACTGCCATGTGCACAGAAGAATGCTATACTAAGGCCTCTTTGAAAATTAGGCACCAAATGTTTCTATATGCATCAAATGGGAAATGTGAGGGCATTTGGAACCCTAGTTTCATAGTGTTTAGTGTGCACTAACTGCTGTCACAGAACATAACCTTCATACTGTAAAACTTCCCTAGTAGAGAATTCCCAATATCTACTTTCTTTATAATTTAAAATAAAAGTCTGAAAATATTTGTACATCTTCTAAAATGCAGGAAATTGCTTCTGGTGTTTCAAAATGGTCTGGATGAAAGGATGCCTGGAAACATCCATTTTTGTTTTGTATTTTCTAGAATCTGAATATTTTCATCTACAGCCAGTGCTGTAGCCTATCTTAGATAAGAATGAGGTGTCAATCATACCTGAGCTTTCTAGCCTTGTCCCTTAATCACTGTCTTCCACTTTCTGATGATCTTGGGGTAGAGTCTGGCTTTTAATAAATATCCTTATGTTTGGAATGTTTTTAACAACAATGTCATATTCAAGACAAAATTTCAATAGAGTAGCTATTAGAAAAAAATAAGTGATTGAATGTAGCCTCTAAAATCTCTACTTTGAAGGGAATGAAGCCTCATATGGGAAATTATTAGAGATGAAAGGCAGGTTTCTACTGCTGCCTTCAACTAGATTTAACATTTTATCCAATTTGAAGGGTTTGCCTCTTTCTGACAGTCAGTATCTGCCTTCAATCACTCCCTGTCAACACAGTTTTATTTAGGATGAATAAATATGACATAATTAGCTAAAGAGTCCCATAATTACAGGTGTAGAGTTCTTTTATTTGCTAAGACTTCGTGCCTAAGGAAAATGACACAACATGCCAGGAGTGTTTAAAATGTGAAATCTAAATTTATCAATGTGATTATTTAGCAGTGATTAGAGTATTTTGACTTTGTCCCAATTTTCTTTGACAGTTCTGGTGCCTGTAGCATTAGCCAGAGATGCAGATGCTTTTAGCTGTAGTTGTTGTCAAAGGCATTCTAAGAGCAGTTGCTATACTATTTTGGCTATATGATTCCCTCAGAGAATCTTATCTTTACAGCTGGATTATTTTGTCCTGCTGTTGGTACATTTTTACCTAGAGCACTGTTCTAAATACAACAGAATTCAGCTAATGTGGCAACGCAAATCCTCAAAGAAGGGTGTAAAATGTCTTCCAGAAACCACACAAATTCCACTAAGCAGCTTCCATTTCTAAATGCTTTAGCCTCCTTTCAGGTGTTAAAGTGGCCTTTTATAGTAAAGGGTCTGCCAGGACTTCCATTATAAATTACTGTTTTTCACAAGTTAGAAATCAGACATAAAACATTGATGCAGGTTAAAACTTGCATTCAAGGATTAAGTCTATGAGGACAATAAGGAAACAATGTTTCCTGGGCATTCTGGATTGGGAACAATTTAGACATTAAATTGTTTTTAGAAATTGGTTAGTGTGTCTGTACCATGTGCTTTAGAAAAAATGTCATTTTTTGCTAAGGGACTGACTACACAATTTATACTTTTCTCAAAGAACTGAGCAGGCCTCCCTGTGTATCTTGAAAAATAAGTGGTATGCTTGTGCTTAAAAGGAGGATGGCGCCCTCTGAATTAGCATTCAAAGCACCTGGTTTGACCTAGCAGAGCATGTGTCCCATGAAATCGTTTGCATTTCTGTGGTGTTTTCCAGATGAGGATCTCAAAGTCTTTTATTAAGGACTTCAGGCAAATCATCTTATGAAACTGCAATAGTGACTTCACAGTTATAATTGCAAAGTTAGTCATTTTCCAGTGTAAACCGGATCTTAACCCTACTCACTCACCTTTCTGAAAAAGCTCCTTTCCACCTCATGTTATTTCTGAGAGTAGGGTTTTCTGAGGGGAAGGATTTGGGGAGGGGGGGAATCTTGATGTTGATTGGATGGGTAATCAGGGTGGCCCACTACAAAAGTGATTTTTCCTCCTGTTGATAATAGCCCACTTCAATTGAATTGTCTCGTTAGAACTGACCCCCCCCCACACACACACACTTGGTAAGGCAACTCCCATCTTTTCATGTACTGTGTATATATATCTTCCTACTGTATTTTCCACTCCATGCATCTGATGAAGTGGGTTTTAGCCCACGAAAGCTTATGCCCAAATACATTTGTTAGTCTCTAAGGTGCCACAAGTACTACTTGTTGTTTTTACTATTTACAGAGTTTTTCTTTTAGCAACGGCATTTGACACATCCACAACTCCACTCCATACCAACCCTATTACCTATGGTGCCTTGGATAAAGACAATCCTCAGGAGGACGAAATACAACTCTCAAAGCAATTTTATAACAACATCTTTGCTTTTGGGGAAAAATAATTTAAACAGAGTTCTAACCTCAATCAGGCCTTGATTCAGCAAAGCACTTCAGCGCTTGCTTAAATCTCATTCATCTAATTGAACATAAGAACATGTTGAAATGCTTTGATGATTGGGGCCTTAATCTCTATGCCTACCAGTAACTTTGGAGGAAAGGAGTCAGGATTCTTAGAGACCAGTGCAGATTCTGTATCATACATAACATACTAAATAATGTGGGCTTTTTTTGTTTTAATCAGTTTAATTGTTTGATCTAGTTTTAGGGCTCTCCCCTAAAATATTTAATAAAAATTAAGTATATATCTAAAATTCATAATTATCGAGACACCTTCATCCAAGACCCAGGAACTTGCAATATCACTTAGGATGTTATAATTCTAAGGGAACTGATGTATCACTGAGTGATTGCATTGTGATTGTGTGACCCCCAAATTCTGAGGGTTTCTCAAAATGACAGCATATAAAACCAGCTTCCTCCTTCAGTAATGGTTTAAGAAATGGGTAGAGTCAGTGTGGAGGGGACATGGTAGACCGATTTTTAAATCCGAGTGATTTAAATCACTGATTTTAATAATGATTTAAATTAGTGAACAGAAAACCTTTATTTGCATCATCAATTTTAATCTTGTTTGCCTTTGTACTTTAATTTCTTAAAGGGTTGATTCTTATTGACTGGTAGCCATTAAAACATGTTGATTTACAAACAAATATAGCCTTCATTCAAAATTTGGTACTTTTTTGCTAACCAGCACTATAGCTATACATATTTATGTAAGCAATTATTTAGCTCAACATACATTCCTTCAGTTTCTTTTTACTTTTTTTGTTAGAAAATGGTGAATGACATATTTATTATTTACTAGATGATGCTTTTTTTTTTTACTTGTAGTTGTCAAGCTGCATTCCGATGGAAATTGAAATTGAATTAAAAATTCACAAAACTAACATTTAAGAACTGTTTTTCATTTAAATGTGCTGAGCATATAAGAAAATACATTTCTCAAAATATATTTTACATTTTTAAAATTAAGTGATTTATTAAACAAAGGAAGCCTTATCTGAAGTCGGTGAATTGAACTGATTGTTTCTAGTCCTGGTGTCCTTTAAGATTTTTAGAACTAGTAACTCTCATCTTCCCACACCTAGTTTTTGGTCACATATTGGAAGAGGAAAAGAAGCTTCTATGCTTTTTAAACTCCCAGTCAATTTCTCAACTTCTGTCATTGAACTGAATTAGCTGAATAAATTGAAAAGAAGAAAATATTATTTATGCACCTGCGGAAGAGGCTACTGTTGTCAAAAGCTGGTTTAACACACAACATAAACTTGTTCCAGATGCTTAGCCAGTGATTTCCTCCTGTTCAGTGGTCTTTCTTTAAAACTTTGGCAGCAAACACCTACTGCTTGAATATTATTTATTTGATTTAAATTATTGTAATAGATTATGGTAAGTTTAGGCCTTAAAGTAGGTTGTCATAATTTCAATTTAAGTATAATCAAATCTGATAAAAATATTTTTACTTTAATCCACTTTGGGAAGGGGACCATTTAAAATATTAGAGATCCCCCAAGTGGCCATTTAAATGATATAACATGACTTTATTAAATGCGATAGTAGCTGGATAATGGAGAGCTGATTGAAGGATGGTACAGAGGCATTCCCTGCTTCCTATAGTAGTTGAGATGTCTTATTTGGTAGGGCATAATAAGTAATTTCACAGAATTCTGGGGATAATAGAGGCTCTAAATCCAGGAAGCTGCCTATGCACATACCTAATTTTAACCTGATCATTTCAAGTGCTTAAAATAAAAATACTGTTGAATTGGGGTCATGTTGTGCCAACATAACAGTGCAGGGCAGAATATTCTTTTCAGTGTTGAAATTAGTGGCCTTTAGGAGAAGATATTTAGGCCAGCATAATCTTCTGTTTTTCCATGTTTGTGATGGAAATTTAATAAAATACTCTTGTCAGATTGCTATTTTGAAGAGTAAATTACAAAAGAAATTTCTTTCTATTGCTTGCCTATGGTATTTTTAGTACTGGGTAAATGGAGTCTTCCAACCTTTCAATCTCTGCAGAATCTCCTTGGTATTTGTGAATGTTACTGTATGGTATGTCTTTATTATTGTCAATGTCCTGAAAGATCTGCAGCCTTCAAACTGCCTATCCAGTGATTTCATGTTTCCTTTGTTTCATAGATACCTCTGTGAGAATTCATTGATATTTATCTTTTTCTCGCCACGCAGTTTGGTTTAACTCAAATTTCTGAGTCAGCAGCCTTGTTATTTAGTATCGAGCACCTAGTTCTGAATGGCTCGTAGACATAATTATTAATTGTATTACTGTAGCACCTAGAGACCCAAGCTGGGATTTGCACCCCATCATGCAAAGTGCTGTACTAAGAAATAGTAAAGAACAATCCCTGTCCTGAAGATTTTATAGTCCAAAAATAGATACAACAGAAATGTTGGGAGGGGAAAAGAGGCATAGAGATTGTGACTTGCCCAAGGTCATACAACAGTCCAGTGGCCAGAGCTAGGAATCAAACCCAGGTCCCCTGACCTCCCTGTCAGTGCCCTATTTACTGGACCCCAGACAGGAGCCCACCCCAAAAATTCTTACTCATGTGATTAATTTTATGCATGCAAGTAATACACTGACTTCAGTGGCACTACCTACATGTATGAAGTTACTGGTACCACTCACAATAGTAAGCAGTAAATATTAGCATGATCAGATCCTGAGTGAGAAAGTGTGACACAGGGATGAATCACATTGGGCAAAGGGGAACAAGTCCAAGAAGAGGAAGTTTACTCCCCCTTGGAACGACAGTCCCATATTCCCTCGGAGCATGTGATTCTCACATTGGAACCATACTGATAGATGTCTATCTCCCATATATTTTTGCAGTACTAAGATATTGGCACAATAATTTATAGCTGCTGCTTCTTTTAGGCCATGTCTACACTAGCACTTATGTTGGCAAAACGTATGTCGCTCGGGGTGAAAAAACACCCCTCCTGAGCAACATATGTTTCGCCAACATAAGTGATAGTTTGCACAGCGCTATGTTGGCATGTGAGCTTCTCCCGCTGACATAGCTACTGCCACTCATTGGGGGTGGTTTAATTATGTCAACAGAAGAGCTCTCTCCTGTCAGCATAGAGCAGCTAAATGAGAGATCTGACAGTGGCACAACTGCATTGGCCTGCTTTATGCTTCTATTAGGTAATCGTTGGTGGAAGTGGTCTAGAAATTCACTTTTATTACTGTTGAACAGAAGAACAGTATGAAGATAAATGTAGTGGCTGGCAATGTAATCATACACATAAATTGAGCTTTTAATTATTGCTTGAAGGAGATTTTGTAGAAACAATTTAATTAGACGAGTAAAATGAAATTTTTTAGGTTTTTTTGTTACTTTCCCTCATTTTATTTACCCCTCTTTTCTGGTACACTAATCTGAGTTTTATGAAAATCAGCCTGGAGAGTCTGGGGAGTCATTTCTAGTTTCCTGTAGTTCTGGTGTTGCCTAAGAGAGAGCAAACATAGCTTTCAGATAAACATTAAAGTACCAGCTGTTCTCTCCCCCACCCTCACTGGAAGTTTAAATTTGCATAATATTTGCCTTTGGAGACAATTTTACAAAGAAAAAATATATAATATGGAAATATTTCAGAACAGGTTTACAATAATTAAATTACAGGAAATACAAATACTAGTTTTCATATCTCAGTAATTGCTCCAGATCCTGATGTCTTGGAGAAAAGGAGGTGCTAGCAGGTCGCTAAGTCTCCCTACAACAGTAATGTGCCTGGGGTACCTAGGGACTGGGAGGTGCATTGCTCTTAGCCAGGCAGCAGAAGGCCTGAGCTGTGTTATCTTCTCATGAGATTTCCATTATTAGAGCCATAAAGGCTCCTTTCCAGAAATACCAGCAATCAGGACAGAAGTGCCTGCTAATGGTATGCTTTCCATCCCAGGGCGGAAATAAGTTTTAAATGTCAGTCATTTGTAAGACATCACATCTAGTCCACACTACCTCAAAGAGAAAGAAGCCGACAGGAGCCATATACCAGGCTTCCAGCTGCTAAGCTTGTGGGACTCTGGTTCACACAAAACCATGAGCCAGGGCTGGATCGCTCTCTAAGCACTTTGACCTCTCTAGGGGAGAGGAATGTGGCAGTGCATCCTGCCATCATAGAAGGCTGAACTAGCTAATATGAACAAGATACTGAAGAGGGACATCTCAATATTAATGTTGAAGGCTGACAGTACAAACTAGGCCTGTTGCTATCTCATGAAAAGTTGTGCTGGGAGTGACTAAGGGAGAAATCTTGGCTATATTTTCTTCCTTTAGCTCCTCTGGAACTTGCCCCCATCAAAACATCCAATTATGTAGAAACCTGGCCCTTTTAGACAGAGCTACAAGACTCACCTCTTCAGCCTGGCCTTCCCAACTTGAGAGACTCAGGTAACACAGAGAAGAGCTCCAAGTATATGCTTATAACAGCCTGAAGAAGAGCTCTATGGAACTTAAAAGTTTGTCCCTTTCACTGACAGAAATTGGTCCAATAGAAGATACTACCTCCCCCACCTTGTTTCTTATAACAACCATGAAAGGAGAAAGTGAAATATTATTAGCTGTAAACAGGTGGACTCAAACTATCGGTCTCAACTTCGATTGACATTCAAAGAAAGTTTGATGCTAGATGGTAACACTGAAGACAGGGGAGCTGTGCAACAGTGTCTGAAATGCAAGAGATTTCCTTATACTACTATAGCTCCTCATCTGTTTTACCCTGTGGCTCCAACTTGCAACTTCAGCAAGATTAAAGGGCTTGTAGCATTCATGGAGCACTGCAGCCCTTTTGAGTTTTACAAAGCCAGATTGAATCCTTCTCACCCCAAAGCAGCCTGAACTTCTGTCAATATACAGCCCAACAGCCATGACACTTCTTCCTACTAAACAGAATAAATACAGTCCAAGTGTCCCCCCGCCCTTGTAGCTAACACTCTTGGGCCATTTTACGCAGAGCCCTGCCTGCCTCTCCTGCTTCATCCCTCCATTGCTTGTGCCCTCACTACGCCTTCTTCTCACTCTTTATAACTCCCCCAAACTATTATTTCTTTCTTTGCCTCAAATCATCCTTCCATCCTCTGGCTCCCTGCCATTCCCTGCCCCCAAATATCTCCTCTACCCAACTGCTGATTTCCCTCCTTTGTTTCTGAATTTTCTGGGACTGGAGAGAGCGGCAATGAGAGGGAGTTAGAATTCCATCATTGTTTTCAAAGTTTATCTTTATATTTTGCATTTACCATGTAACTGATTGTGGTTGTAAATAGCTCTTTTGGGACCAATAGGTTTAATCTATTGTCTAATCACTTCTGTTAGTCTCAAAGGTGCCACAGGACCCTCTGTTGCTTTTTACAGATTCAGACTAACACGGCTACCCCTCTGAGGTTTAATCTAGTAGATCAATAAAACTATTTAACTGTTACATTATCTTTAATTAATTAAGCCTGCTGCTGACGAGAGAAATAAATCTGTCCTGTGTAATCCAGTGACTCTTGACTCTCCTATTGAACAATACAGATAAACACTGTCCAGATTAGGGCTACTCATTACCTAGGTGGGTGTCTGTAACAAAGGCACAAGAGCCTAACTAAAATTATTACTATGTCTACACTGCAAGCTAGGAGTGAGATTCCCCTGCTGGTGTATACATACATGTGTTTGCTCTCATCAAGTTAACACAAGTATAAATAGCAGTGTAGCTTGAAGTGGTTTCTATCATATACAGGGTTTACAGTTTGGTTCAATGGCTCTCAGCACAAACCCCCTCCCCCACCACCCAGCATCCCTGAGTGGCAGTGGAAGCATGGCTGAGCACATACCTGCCTGAAATGGGTGGGTCTGTACCTATGCTACCACAGCTACACTGTTTTTTATACTTTTGCTAGCTAAATGAAAGCAACTTCAAGTATATGTACAGGAGCAGGGAAATCACATCTCTAGCTTGCACTGTAGACATAGTCTTAGAGATGTTAACATCTGCTGCATGCAGCCACTAGGAGCAGGTTTGCAAAGAGATGAGAAGTATTAAGTGGATGTCTTCATTTTTTACGAGAAAAATGTAGAAAAACTGTTTAACATGGTTAGACCACAATCCTGGGACTATTCACAGTGTGTAAAGTTAAGCACACACGTAAGTCTTTGCAGGATCAGATCTTTAAATTTTGCCTATCTTGGAGAAGGGACTTGAATCTGGGTCTCCGATGCCCCAGGTGATTGCCCAAACCAGCAGGCAACTGGCTATTCTGAGGTGGGTCTCTCTCGCATGCATGCTATCAGAGGGGTAGCCGTGTTAGTCTGAATCTGTAAAAAGCAACAGAGGGTCCTGTGGCACCTTTAAGACTAACAGAAGTATTGGGAGCATAAGCTTTTGTGGGTAAGAACCTCACTTCTTCAGATGCAAGTAAGGGAAATTTCCAGAGGCAGTTATAAATCAGTGTGGAGATAACGAGGTTAGTTCAATCAGGGAGGGTGAGGTGCTCTGCTAGCAGTTGAGGTGTGAACACCAAGGGAGGAGAAACTGCTTCTGTAGTTGGATAGCCATTCACAGTCTTTGTTTAATCCTGATCTGATGGTGTCAAATTTGCAAATGAACTGGAGCTCAGCAGTTTCTCTTTGGAGTCTGGTCCTGAAGTTTTTTTGCTGTAAGATGGCTACCTTTACATCTGCTATTGTGTGGCCAGGGAAGTTGAAGTGTTCTCCTACAGGTTTTTGTATATTGCCATTCCTGATATCTGACTTGTGTCCATTTATCCTCTTGCGTAGTGACTGTCCAGTTTGGCCAATGTACATAGTAGAAGGGCATTGCTGGCACATGATGGCATATATAACATTGGTGGACATGCAGGTGAACGAGCCGGTGATGTTGTAGCTGATCGGGTTAGGTCCTGTGATGGTGTTGCTGGTGTAGATATGTGGGCAGAGTTGGCATCGAGGTTTGTTGCATGGGTTAGTTCCTGAGTTAGAGTTGTTATGGTGCAGTGTGTGGTTGCTGGTGAGAATATGCTTAAGGTTGGCGGGTTGTCTGTGGGCGAGGACTGGCCTGCCTCCCAAGGTCTGTGAAAGTGAGGGATCATTGTCCAAGATGGGTTGTAGATCACTGATGATGCGTTGGAGAGGTTTAAGCTGAGGACTGTAGGTGATGGCCAGTGGAGTTCTGTTGGTTTCTTTTTTGGGCCTGTCTTCTAGCAGGAGGTTTCTGGGTACACGTCTGGCTCTGTTGATTTGTTTCTTTATTTTCTTGTGTGGGTATCGTAGTTTTGAGAATGCTTGGTGAAGATCTTGTAGGTGTTCGTCTCTGTCTGAGGGGTTGGAGCAGATGCGGTTGTACCTCAGCGCTTGGCTGTAGACGATGGATCGTGTGGTGTGTCCGGGGTGGAAGCTGGAGGCATGAAGGTAGGCGTAGCGGTCGGTGGGTGCATGCATGCTGTTTGGTTTTTGACCAGAAATTCCACCCTGGAGCCAAGAAACCATCCCAAGTAAATTTCCATTGAAACAGATTGGTTCCATGAAAAGTTTTGGATGGGCATTTTCCAATTATAAAACATTTAGTCAAAACGCTCCTGATCAGCTCTAAGTGTCATACCTGTTATACCAATAAAGAAGCAATTTGTATATACACCTCTACCTCGATATAACGCTGTCCTCGGGAGCCAAAAAATCTTACCGCGTTATAGGTGAAACAGCGTTATATTGAACTTTGCTTTGAGCCACCGGAGTGTGCAACCCCGCCCCCCCCGGAGCACTGCTTTACCGCGTTATATCCAAATTCGTGTTATATCGGGTCGCGTTATATTGAGGTAGCGGTGTACAAGATATATTCTTAGCATGTAAATAAAGCTGAAAATACTCCAAAGAATGTTGTTAACGTTTATTACTGAAAACTGATGTCAGTAATGTTCTCCAGTTATGTTTTTTAGTTAGCACTCTGAACCCCATCCCATTTGTGCCCATAACAGAACACAGATGCTGTTTTTGTGGGGGGGAAAGGCACAAACAAATGGAAACTAAAGGGAATTTAGTTTTAAAAAGCAGCTAGTGTTCAGCCACAAAGAAGTTAATAATTCTTGGGTTTTTTAATAATACACTTCATTTTTCTTATTAACAACCCCACGGCCATGCTCTGACAGGCAATTTTTTGCCCCAGTGCAACTGTTATTTTTAAATTAAATCTCAGGCAGCTTGTTAACTTCTGGAATACACTCCTGGCATGCGCCTGCTGCACTTGAACTCACTTACCACTTTCCACAAGAGATGGATAATTGTGTAGCTTTAGCATTAAAAGTTATAGTTCATGTTTCCAAAAGACAGAGAGAGAACAGAATGATGGATGTCTGGAGTAAAAAATCAATTGTGAAATATTTGATGGTCAGAATATTCTGGATATGCTTGTCTGAATATCTCATATAAGAGGAGTGACCGGACTATTGAGCTAAGCTGGGAACCTGTGCCGTTTGAAATTAAACAAAGATCATAATAATTTACCAGGGGAAAACAAAGACAAGACAATGAATAGAATTATGAAAGATGTCCTCCTTGTACAGTAGCAATTTGTGTTGCTTTGTGATGGTCTGACTGCAACCACTACTCCAGTTCATGAAATATTCCCATTGACTTGAATAGGACTACTTGACTAAAGTGTTACCCTCTATAAGGGTGGCTGCATCTGGCCCATTCTGTGTAAGGATAGGGGTTGATAGTAGCTGCGTTGCTGCATTCTCACCTTTTGTCAAGTAACTCAACAAATATCTTGATGAAAAAAGCACCTCTCAAAAGCTCTCTGATATGATAATGATAAAAAACGTAGCTGCTATAGAAAGTTGAACAAACCCAAAATACTGAGTTACCAGCTCTGACATTCCATGCTACTTTTCCCTTCTGTTACGTACAGGTCTCATTTCAGTTAAGGGTCCAAACTTACTAATCCTTTAGCCCTAATAATATTCTTAGGGCTCATTTACACAGGCAGTTTGTACCGATTTAAGTTGAAATGCGAATTTAAGCCTGTATAGTTAGGCTGGCATAACTCCCCTTGTTGACACTCTGACTAAAGTGTAAGAGTGCCCCAAACACTTAAAGCACCTCAGTTGTAGAAGGACCTTTAGAGAAATTAAACTGTGTACTTTGACAGGTAAACAACCTTTCTAGAATTTAGAGAGGCAAGTGAGTGAGGCAATGTCTTTTATTGGGCCAACTTGAATGGGTGAAAGACAAGCTTTCAAGCTTATGCAGAATTTACTAGAATTTAGTATTTCTGGATTCAGTATTTGATGTAAATGACATACAATAATTCATAAGTAAGGTTACGTTTTAGTCACGGTTATTTTTAGTAAAAGTCATGGACAGGTCACGGGCAGTAAACAAAAATTCTTTTACTTTTACTATAGACCCCTAACTAAAACTTGGGCTGGGGGATAGCGGGTGCTCGGGGGAAGGGGGAGCATGGGCACTGTGAGTGCTCGGTGGGACAGGTAGCAGGCACAGCTCGGGACTCCTGCTGTTCCATATGGATACGTTTGGCGGGGCTGGCAGGCTCCCTACCCATTTCCAACCAGCATAACTTCTAGGTGGGAGGGGTGGCCAGGGGGGACCCGCGCGCTGCTCCCGCCATGAGCGCCAGCTCCGCAGATCCCATTGGCTGGGAACCACAGCCAATGTGAGCTATGGGGGTAGAGCCTGCAGGCGTGAACAGCGCGCAGGGCCCCCCTGACCATTCCACCTAAGAACTGCAGGGACATGCCAGTGGGAGCCAGGGAGCTCCCCCCAGTGAAGCACTGCCACACACCCCTGCCTCAGCCCTGAGCACCCTCCCACACACCCAAACTGCTGTTGCTAGCCTCTGAGCCAGCACCAGCCGCTGCAGAAGTCACGGAAAGTCACGGAATCTGTGACTTCCGTGACAGACACGCAGCCTTAATCATAAGATAACTCTAGGACTGTGTAAAAACATATATTGGATCTAAAAAGAGGTTAAACAGTAGCTGATACTTGGTATATCATTCTTGTTTTTTACTTGGTATATCATTCTTGTTTTTTTAATTACATAATGCCTAACAAGCAATAATTATTGACTAAACCTGGATACAGTACTCTGGATGAGGGCTACCCAGTGTTTTACATAGATAGACTGTAAAACTACTTACATTTATTTATATCCTATTCAGCTACCAAGGTAGTATTATATTATACTTTGGTTTCACTTTATCTTTGAATTTATCTGAAGATTATGGGGATTTTTCTTTAGTAACTCCCAAATCTCTTCCTTCATTAGTATTTGGTAGTCTTTGTCAGTTTAACACAGATTTAGTGTTAATATGCGTAACATTTTCTATTTTGCTAACCTAGGCTATTGTACATTTCTCATTGACCTAACTAACTCCGTTGCTGTGCTGTGAAACTGACCAGTTTAGATTGTGCTGCAGTACTTTGGTGGATTAGATTAACTATTTCAAAATTTGTAGCACTTCTTTAATGCATTAAAGTACTGGCCTGTAATGCCTTCATTTTGTAAATTCAGTCTCTTTAAACTAGTGTGATAGTTTTAAGGTAAGTTGTTTTGGGCCTTTAACAAGGAAATACCTGCATTTTACATGGTTTTTAAGGTTCAACAGTAAGATGATCTTGACGTTGTGTGAATGCTAAAATCCGGTTCCTGTTGAAGTCTATCCAAACCTCTTATTAGGCCCAGTTCTGGTATCACACTGGTGTAAGTCAGGAGTAATTATTTAAACCAATGGAGTCACATGGATTAAAGAGAGTACAAAAGAAGAAACAGACCTATGAACTTCTCTGGGAACATCAGTAGTCCCTGAAAGAACACGCACAGAGAGCTCTGGAGCAATCAATGACTCATTACTTTCTGCTAATAGCCACCATGAGATGCAGCATACATGATATTCAGCCTGGCCAGCAAGTAACACTTCAAGTTCTGCTTTTCTCAGTGTTCGCTCATTGAGCTCTCTAAAATTTACATAACTGAAGGGAAATTTAGTGACGAGCAATCTAATTTTCTTAGGCTTATCCCCTTACCACTCTTCAGAAATATTTCCTGAACCATCAGCTAACATCTTTTCACTTTGCATTCTTGGAAATACTTTTTTCTTCTTGTTTGAGTGCTGGTCTCTGTGGGTGCACATGCACGCTGTGCACTTGGGACCAGAAATTCTTCAATAGAAGTGTCCATTAGTCCACGCTTGCGCCCTCTGTTTCCTCATGCTCCCACCTGAGTGCGTAAGGGTCGGCATAGACCAGCTGCTTCTCCAGTTCCTTTCTACAGCTCGCAGTCTGAGAGGGCGCCTTGTGTGTCTGTAGCCTTCTAGCTTTTTTCTTTGAACTTTGACCTGTAAATAGTCTTTTATATTAGATAGTAATTAAGTTGTAGATAGTGGGGGGGGGGTTGTCTTCCCTGTTGTTCTACCCACTGTTTGGGGCACATACCCTCATATGCCCAGAGTCCTAGGCTTCATGCCCATCGTGGCCTGGTCTTCGGTCTTCCTGCTGAGTGACATGAGAAGAGCTGCCTGTACTGCCTCACGGAGTCATGCATTACATCAGTGTGAGACCTGCTGCTCCTTTCCACCTCACAGTCTTGAGAGTTCAGACTCTGCAGGCATCTAATGGAGTTCTCCATGAGGCCACTTTCTGATCTAGTACCCTCTCACTCTCCTCCTGGTCAGCCAGAGACTTCAGGCTTTGCTCTTCCTGCACTGGCATTTTCAGGAATCCTCCGAGGACTCCACGAAATGAAGCCATGAAAAGGGTAAGGAGAAATATGCTCATAAAGAGACACAAATCACCCTATAATTCCTGTAAGAAAAAAACTGCATTTTCCCTTTCCTTAGCACTCTGTGAGACTCTATGCCCTGGAGTAGGTGCACCCGGAGCTAACAGGGCACACAGACTGACACTGGCAGTACCAGGAGCTTCGAGCGCACTGAAATCATCCACAAAGGCACGTAAAGATAGAAAGGCGTATTCACCTTGCACACTGGCAGTACCACACTGCACCAAGACCACCATGCCCATGCCCACACTGGTGGACTAGCCTATACCGAAGACTCCTGCTAGTTCTCCTACCACCAGACCTCATTACAGCCTTCTTGAGGTCTTGGTGATTTACACAGATCCTGAGTCATTGATCCTGTCACATCCAGTTTTAGTAAGAGACGTCACTACCTCGTCCACGTCATTCACCAGTCCTGAGTACTAGTCAAGCTGTGATGCTGGTCATGGGGGTATGGCTTTGACCATGCTGCCATACTGAGATGACTCTTACTCCATGGATGAACAGGAGACAGTATTGCTGATTTCCCTAATGGTTCGGACATGGACATCAGCCCATAAAGGGCTTCCAGAGCCTCCCGGAGGCCCCTACATCCCATTGACCCATGTTATGGAGTTAGGTACCAGTGGTGTCCCCAAAGGGCCCACTTCCATATCTCTCTTATCGCCACCCACTGGCCATTACTGGAGCTCTTGGATTCCATACCATTGAGCCCCAAACTATGAGGACCCACTGCATCACTTTTGGAAGAGAGTGCCTCCAAGAGAGAAGCCTCAGCCCCTCTCTTCCCCTCCCTGCTGGAGCACTTGGGAGCAAGAGCAGCAGGTACTGCTGGATCTGCCAACAGCATCTTTTATCTCCGATGAGGCGTCAGCCTCTCCCTCCCCCTCTGGATGATTACAGGCAGCACTTGGAACTTCTTAGGAGGATTGAAGAAACCCTCCAGATTCCATTGGAAGTGGATCAGGATCCTAAACACAAATTTTTGGACATTCTCAAGTCTATGGCTTCTTCTAAGGTGGATATCCTTATTAATGAAGCCCTTCTGCGGCCTGTAAAGGACATTTGGCACATACCAGCTACCTCTGCTTTGATCCTGAAGAGGGCTGAGAAGACTTATTTTGTTCCCTCCACCGAAGTTGAATGTTTTCCTACCCTAATCACAGGTCTCTGGTTGTCCAAGTAGTCATAGAGAAGAACAGGCTAATCCTGCCCAGGCCCATTCCTTCAGACAAGGATGCTAGGAGACTACCTTCAGCAGAAAGAACGTTTTTGTCAGCTAACCTACTATTCCGTATTGCAAATTACCAAGCACTTATGTCAAAATATAACTATTAATTATAACAAGCTGTCCGAGTTCATCAATAAACTACTTCAGGAATGTAGGTCCCAGTTACTATCTTAGATGGAGGGAAGCTAGTGGCCAGATAGTCCCCTTAGGTGTCACTTGATGCAGCGACACAGCTGCTAGCTCCACAGAAACATGGTGGTTATGAGGCGGGCCTCTTGGCTGCAGTCATCAGGGTTCCCCAAAGGGTTCCAGGCAACAGCTGAAGAGCTCCCCTTTGAGAATAACAACCTATTCAACAAGAAAAGTGATAAGTAGCTTCACTCCCGTCAGGACTCTCGTGTCATCCCTTTGCATTTATATACACCCCGGCATTTTGCAAGAAAAATTCTCAGCAACCACTGCATAGATACCAGCCTACCCCTCAGCTGTTCTATCACCAAAGGGCCTACAGGCACAGTTGCCAACTTTCACGTGGTAAATAAGCACCCCAACTTTCACAATAAGCCAAAAATCAAGCTAATGCTATTTCAAAACAAGGCTAAAACAAGCCAATCCCTAAGAACCCCATCATCCTATGTGACTAGATTTCCCCCCTGGCGTGCAGTCTGGGACTGTGATGGACCCGCTACAAGCCAAAAAATAGCCAACAAGCAACTTTCAAGCCAATTAAGCCAAAACCAAACCCAATTTCTGTGGGTTTTTTTGCAGGTTTCACCTCTCTGCCTACAAGCCAATGAAAAAAACACAAGAGGGTGTGTTGCAGCAGACATACTACAGCACCACCATCCTCCCCCCCCACACACACTTTCTAAGACGACATTTTGATGGCACACAAGAGAAGTCAACCAGTCCTTGCACAAGTAGTCTCCCCCACTATTTTGATGGCCGCCTGGCCTATTTCCTTTCAATGTGGCAGCTTATGATTTTGGACAAAAGGGTCTTAGGCAACATTTTAACTGGCTATACAATTAAATTACTGTGTGCCCCTCTTCATGAACCCCACTCACAAGAGGATTCTCAGACAAGAGCTGTACTCCCTAATCTAGCTAGAGGTTATACAGCCTGTACCCCCTCATCATAAGGAGAAGGGTTTTACTCTGGAAAAAGAAAGGTTGCTGGAGACTCATCCTGGACCTCAAGCAGTTGAACGTCTTCATCCGCCACTCAAGTTAGAGGATGATTACCCTGGCGGCCATAATCCCTTCCCTGAAAAAAGGCAACTGGTTTCTGGCTCTTGACTTGAAGGACACCTATTTTCATATAGACATCCACCCAGAAGATTCCTGCATTTTACAGTGGATTTAGAGCACTTCGAAAACAAAATGCACACGTTGGGCCTTTTGATGGCCCCAAAACTTTCTATAGATTTCATGGCTGTGATAGCAGTGCACCTGCACTATCAACGCAACCCCATATTTTCCTACCTATATGACTGGCAGCTCATGGGACAATCACATCAGGAGGTGCACTTAGCAGTCACGTCCCTACTTCACCTGCGTCACTCCTTAGGACTTCAGGTAAATCCAAACAACAACTATATAATTTATTGGAGCAAATCTATACTTAATTGCAGCCAAAGCCTACTTACTGCAGGACACATACCTCACAATGAGAGTCCTTCATCTCAGTCCTCAGATGACAGTCCAGTCCTGCTAAGCCATGTAGCTGTATGCACCTATGTTGATCCCCTTTGGCAGGCTCCACCTTTACAGTCTTCAGGTTTGGCTGAGGGAGGTCTATGCTCCTAGCAGACTCCCTGGACAGAAGTCTCATTTCCTCACGGTGTCCTGACATTGCTCACCTGGGGGTGCAGAGGGACAATATTTGTGTAGAGGATTTCCTTTGTTCCCGCACCACTCACAAACACACTAATTACAGATGCCTCTGGGCTGGGGATTGCATCTGGGTGACCACACAGCTCCATTTCCTGGACTCCACATCAACCTTCTTGAGGCTTCAGGCACTTCACGGAGTGTGGAAGAGGTGCCTGTCTTTCATCCAATCCACTCACGTCCAGGTCAGATATTTCCATTGTTTATTGCAGGGGTCTCAAAGTCCTGGCTGCAGCCTGAGAACCTCCTCACTGCAGTCTGCAGAGGAGAGACGCATGCAGCCATGTTGCCAGGATGTAGGCACCGCCCCGCCCCGCAGCTCCCATGGGCTGGGGGAGAGGGACGGAGATACCATCACTAGTTGCCAGGGAGAGTCAGCCATGGAGGCAGCATCATTAGTTGCTGGGTAGAGTCAGCCATGGAGGCAGCATCACTTTTTCCCACAATGAATATAAACAAAATACCGAACACAACTATCTGATGCACACCTTGCTGCGATCCTGAAGGTTTCAACTGCTCAGTCACTAAGGCCAAACATCAACAAACTGATAGAACTGAAGTGTTGCCAGGTGTCTGGCAAACACTAAAAACTCTCTGGCAGGCGAAGAATTGTATAAAGTTGTATGACAGTTTTATTATTTCTAAGAAATTTGAAATAAAAAATACAATATAAACATTTTCTTTTCTGAACACCATCTTCAGTGACATTATTGGCCTGCTGGGAGGATTTGAGGACTGGCACAGGCCCTAGGGTAAATTGAGTTTGAGACCCTGGGTTTATTATATAAACAGAGGATCAAGGTCTGACCTACTCTGCAGATAATCAGACAAGCTCTGGAATAGGTCCATTCAGCATCAGATTACCCTCTCTGCAGTGAACCTACCAGGTGTAACTAATTCCCTCAGCCTCAGCAGGCATTTTCTTGAGGCTTACGAGTGGGAGCTCCACTTATCAGTGGTCCAGTGGATTTTTAGTCAGTGGGGATTCCCATCATGGCGCACCTTTACACCCTAGGGAAATAGACAGGCCTATTGTTCTCGGACTGCCAAAGGGCACAACTTCAGAGGGGATGCCTTCATAAAGCAGTAGTTGGATCTGTTGATGTCTGGCTTCCCTCCCATGCCCCTCCTACCTTCTATTCCCCTAAAAGATCAAGTTGGATACAGCAATGGTGATCGTAACAGTGCTATGGTGGCCATGATCATTCTTGTTCACCACTGCTCTGCAGATGGCCTCTCACCTGTGCATTCACCTACTGCTGTTTCCAGACCTGTTGTCACAGAATTGAGGCAGGTCCAACCATCCCAACCCAGCATTGCTCCATCTGATAGCCCAGTTTTTGGAATGGGCAACTGACAGAGAGAGATCTTGCTTGGAGGAGGTCCAATCCGTCCTTCTCAATAGCAGGAAACCCTCTACTAGAAAGTGTTATGCTGCCAAATGGAAGCAGTGCTCCCTGCGGTGCTAGAAGCATTATTTGCTTCTGGAGGAGTCAGGGATGCCTCTTATCCTGGACTATCTCCACTCACAGAAGTCATAAGGCCTATCTGTCAGTTCACTTATGGGTACATTTAGAAGCTATTAATGTCTTTCATCCTCCTGTGAAGAGCTACTTGGTTTTTACCCACCTCAAAACAGTAAACCTGCCTGGGATCTGAATCTGGCCTTCTACTTGGACAGGACAAGATCTGAGGTTATGAGTCTCTCTTACCAAGAGGCAATATCTTCCCAAAGACTCTCAAAATGTATTTCCCACTGCATCCTCCTCTGTTATGAGCTTGTGGAAGTCCCTCCTCCTCAATCTACCAGAGCTCAGGCTGCCTCAGTGGCTTCCCTGCCAGGAATCCTACTGTCAGAGATCAGTAGAGCAGCAACCTGGACTCCATTCAAAAGTTTACCAGCCACTGTGCCCTGCTTCAGGCTTCTGCTAAGGATGTTTCCTTTGGCTCAACAATCCTCTAAACTGGTACAGAGCAGTTCCTCACATCCGTCTGCTTGGGAGTCACCCACAGGTACCAGCACTTGAAGAAAAAAAGGAGGGTTACTTACCTTACAGTAACCAGAGTCCTTCAAGGTGTGTGGTTCTTATGGGTATTTATGATCTGTCTTCCTTTTCCTACTCTCACCTCAGCTTTAGATTTGCAGTAGAGTAGAAACTGAGGAGGCGGTCAGTCTGCGTTGCCTCTTACCTCCTCAGCAGTGAGTATGAGGAGATGAAGGGCACAGGCACGCACCAACAGACACTGCTATTGAAGAATGGAGCACAAAGCACATGCACACCCACAGTGAATACCCATATTGAGTACACAGCTCAAAGAACTGAGTTACTATAAGGCAAGTCACCTTCCTTCCTTCTACTGACAATTATCTCGTTAGCCTGTCTGGTGTTAATGGGGATAGATGACTTCAGATGCAAATAAGCAGGGCCTGGCTCATGAGTGTTTTGAACCTGTAGCATCCAACATGAATTTATAGTTTATAAAAGCACCACCACCTCTCACTCCATAAACACCAAGCTGGTGTCTGCTGAGTTCTAAGGAAGCACAAATACAGAATGTGTAAGCTGCTTGTGAGTTTCTAAGGACAACCAGAAATACACACACTTCTGAAAGGTGTTCACCTCATCTCTAATTGGTATAGTTCCACAGATTCTCCAGGAGATTCACTCTTATACGTCTTATCATTTTTGAAAATAATTTTAGGTTAAGTATCTCACTTCCACCATCTTTACTAGTTCTTCTGATCAAGAAGCTTGTTTCATGTGCCTATTTTTGAGACTCAAGTCTATGTATTTAATTTGGCCCTTTGTATGCTCTGATGCTTTGTTTGACTTACATTTGATAATACAGTGTTCTTTCTACTTTAGCTCAATCAGTTTATTTTCTCTGATTTACTGGTTTTCTTTCGTTGACTAAAAAGATTTTTAAAATCCAGTCCTCTCAAATAGCACACCTTACACATTTTCATGTGTAAGAGAAATGTTGTTACAAATACTGTGTTCCTGATTCCCTATTACCTTGCATCTTGTACAGTCATTTACACCTCTGAAAAATTAATATAAAACAGTATAGTTCTGAATGGCTAGCATTTTACACTGTATTCGCACAGGTGTAAATGCTGCCACTAGGAGCAAGGCAGTGAAAAATCAGGTTCTACTCTTATGTAGAAAAGTGCAGAATGCTTTTACTGGGTAAGGTGGCTTTGTTTTGTTGAATTTCTGCATTTAAGTGGACGTCATGCATGGGGCCAGAACCAGACAGGAGGATCCATTAATAGCTCTGTCAGATGAAATATGTAGATTGATTTTTTTTTTTATTTTACACTTAAAGTTTGTAAGTCTCACTAACCTGAAAGGGAGCTTAAAAAGCAGCTTTAAATGGAGATTTACCCTAGTTGTTGAAAAAAATATATGCAGACCACACAAAAGCAATCTTGGTAGCACTTATTACTATATATGTTTTGTACAGCAATGACACAAAGAACACTTCCAACCCTCTTCACTGCACAAGTACTTAGTTCAGCTTTCTTCGGTCTGTCTACAGATGCTCGTCCACCCGTGTTCCTAAATTTTGGCATGTTTAACAGTTTTTACTATACCAGTTTCTCTTTCAGTTGGTATCAGTTTTCTATGCATATAACAGGAAAAATGACCCTAGAAAAGTATTCTTGGTTTTCTTCTGCAATGCATTAAGATTCTATTGAGCATGAACAAAACAGTTTTCATGAACAACAGCACAATGTGCAATCCACCTTTTTCTATAGAAGCCAGACAAAATTACAAACAGATGGGAGCTTTTTTCTTTGAACATACACATTCACTACCGCTCTAAAAAGATGTCTTGATGGTTTAGGACTTCAATATGCAAAGTGAAGGCTTTGATTAAACCATGTAAAGCACCCATTGTTAGGACCTAAAAACTTCCAAACTGTTCTTAAAAATTGAAATTCGACTCTTTATAACTAAAAACACTCCTTTAGTCTGGTACAGTGGTATCCAAAGATATACCTATCTATCGAGAGAGATAGGATAGTAAGAGGCAAAACTGGATTGAGAGTAGTCAATAATGTGGCAGTGACAGAGGTGATGAATTTATTTTTGTAGAAGAATGCCAGTCAGCTGTTCTAGTCTCAAACTACCTCTGCTACTTCATCTAACTGCTTTCTCCACTTTTCAGAGAAACATTCGTGTGAAAGATATGTTATATCTACACACCTGATGGGGAAACAGTCAAATCAGGAAGATACAGACTCTTTAGATGAGATCAGATAGTGGAAGGGGATGAAGCAGATAGGGATACCATCTTTTAAGAAAGTAGGGATTGGATTTGGGGAGAGGCAGGGAATAGCCTGCAGTTTGGTCTAGTCTGGGTCTGTGTTAAATGGGGTACTTCCTTTTTCATTTTTTCTCTCCATTCTGTTACGGTTTTTAAAAAAAATCAATACATAGAATTGTTCATCAGGCACAGTAGGGTCTTGAGTATAATGTTCCAGTCGAAGGGAACCTTTTTAACTACAGCACTGGGAGCCAGTCTTAATAATCTGAAATTTGTGGTCTGGCCCTTAGCTTGCCTAACCCTAAGTACAACTTCTATGAAAGTTCTTTTTAACAGGGAAAGACCCTGATGAATTTGCTTAAACAAAGTATGTGAAAAAGTCAGGTGAAACTGATTGTTCTCTAACTTAGTTTTATCTATGACATATCATTGCCTTCAGGACAAATAGGTTTAAATTTATCTGTCCATTTAAATAGGTGGAGAAAAGCAAAGCTAAGTGGCTTTTTTAAATATAATTGGTAAAGTGCTTGGGTACCACAGTGATGAGTGCAGTATATAAATATCTAGACAGATGTGCTGTATGATGCCTGAGCAGCCACATGCCTATTACAGATTAGAAGGACAATTACTAAGTAGTGTAGGACGGCTAAGACCAAAGGACAGAGCAGTTTTACATCAAAGTATTATTACTGAGGGTGGCATGTAGTTCTAAGGGGCTAAGTTTTGCTTTGACTTGTACTTCACGCATTGAAGAGGTTATTTGCCCATCATTTGGCCTAATATATTATGGAATAGTTGAATACAATGTGACTAAGTTACTGTATCTGTCTGAATAGGTGAGTGCATATGCAAAAGCAAAGTCACTCTGCAAAGGAGTTAAACACAATTAATAGTGAAAAGCATAAATGTTTTGATGGAAGGGGAGGAGCAGCGGCTTGAAAGATTCTCTTAAAAGGTTGTCAAAGTTACAAGGAATACTGCACCTGTAGGTGAGTGGCTTGGACACTTTCTGTTGATAATTGGTACCAGGATGTTTTCTTCTGGGATAACAAAATTTGCATTTTAATTAAATCCTGTTGTATTTATCAACATTAGAGCGTATAACATCATAATGGTATCATTCAAGGTATCAATTAGAAACCTCAAAATATTGTACAAGAGATGCATTTATGCCAACACTTTTTTTAAAAAAAACATACTTGAGGATATAAGAAGCCGCCTCAACCTATGTAGTCCTATGTGTTTACTTAATTGGGCTGAAAAACAACATTTCAATGTGATCAAGACATTTCGGATTTCTTACTTAGCTGTCCAAGAACTTGATTCTGATCTCACACTGGCTTTACACTGATGTAACTGCATAGTTTTCATGGAAGTTATTTTTGATTTATTCCACTGTTACAACAGAATCAGACCCCTAGACCTCTGAAAGAAATCTCCCTATTGACATCAGTGCAGTTTTGCTTAAGTAAAGAATGCAGGATCAAGCATATGCTTTTGGGAAACAAATTGAAGAATTTCAAACTACTTCTTGTATTGGGCACGTTGCGACTATCCTATAAGAGATGAGACTACATCATCAGCTGGTGTAAATAGGTGCAGCTCCATTGATTTACACCAGCTGGTGACCTAGATCATGGTATTTGTATCATTTGGTATCTCCTCAAACAAACTCTGTTGGCTGTTGCTATGTTAAATTGTACAGATGTTAAAGTTGGAATGCTAGTATTAAAAAGAACAAGCTTAGAAACTACAAAGCAAGGCAGGTAACATGCTTTATTGGCCAAGGAGAAGAGATTTGTTTTCCATTACGCTACTGGCAAACAGAGGGAAGCAACATTCCAGATCACCATAAAATTGTAATCCGCAAGTACACCTCTACCCCAATATAATGTGGTAAAGCAGTGCTCTGGGGGGGGGGGGGGAGCTGCGCACTCCGGCGGATCAAAGCAAGTTCAATATAACACAGTTTCACCTAAAAGGCAGTAAAAATTTTTTGGCTCCCGAGGACAGCGTTATATCGGGGTAGAGATGTATTTGGATAGTTTAGGTTGTAAAATAGTTGCTGCTCTACCCTCACATAGTTATTTTTTAATTCAAATGCTTTGAGTGATAAATCAGTAACAATTTTTTAAACCTTGGTTTGTCTTCAAGTGTCCAGCTATGCCAGGCCATCTGTCTTATTCAATAATATATTAAAAATTTGCAGTTTGCTAACGCCAGAGTTTTGCTTAAACCCCTTTAACTTCCCTGGAGTGAGCTATGGGAGAGAGGCTAACTTCTCCTCCCCAGCTGCTCAGGCAGGGAATTGGGGAAAAGTTTTGATGGTTAGTGAGTAAATAACAAGATTGATTTACTATTAACTATCCATTATATTTTAATCAGGAATTCCCCTCTCATCATTGGGGGGGATGTAGAGAAGATGATGTCCAGTTAGATCAGTGTTTCTCAAATGCGGCCACCATTGCCGCATGCGGCCACCACGGGCTTTTTCTGCGGCCACGACAGCCTCCTGGGCGGTGATGGGGGGAGAGGGGAGCAAGAGGTAGGACACAACGCTGCAGGAGCAAGATGAGTTCTTGACCTACATTGGAGGGACAAGGGGATTTGGGCAGCAGGCTCCAGCGGCAGGACTTCAGGAACCTGGCCATAAGGCCCAGGCTCCAAACGCAGGGCGTCAGCCTCTGGCCCCTGGTTCCAGCTGCATGGCAGCAGGTGCTAGCTCCCGGCTCGTCCCGGGCTCCAGCCATAGGCGCCAATTCTCAGCCCTAACGGCACTGCAGTGGGCTCCAACTGTGGGGCTTTGGGTGCCAACCCGTGGCTCTGGCCGCAGGGTAGCAGGTGATGACGCCTGGCTCCAGTCACAGAGCTTCAGTTGACCTCTAGCCCCCAGTTCCGGCCGTGCGGTGGCGGGCACCGGCACCGGGCTCCAGCCACACAGCCCTAGCCCCTGGTGCTGATCCCCTGACCCAGCTACATGACAGCAGGTGCTGACCCACAGCTATGTTCCCGGCTCCGGTCACATGGTGGTGGGAGCTGGCCCTGGGTGCCAACCCCTGGCCCTGGCTGCGTAGCAGTGGGCACTGATTCCTGACTCCAGCCACACACTCCTGGGCTCCAGCTCCAGGCTCTAGCCGTGCGGTGGCAGGCATTAGCCCTGGGTGCTGACCCACAGCTCTGGCTGCGGGCTCTGATCCTTAGCTCCAGGCACGCAGTTTCTGTCCCCAGACCCTGGCTCTGACCACGCAACAGTGGGGCTCATCACCTACTCCCATCGCCCCCGCCCCCCAAAGCCCTGATTCCATACCCCCTCCCCATTCAGGGTTTAATGGGTCCTGGGGCTTGCTGAGAAAAGTGATATTAACAAACATGCAAGTATCACTTTTCACAGCAGACTTACTAGCTATCTGTGAAAAGTGATACTTGTACGTTTGTCAATATAACTTATCACTTTTCATAGCCTCCCAGGTAACTACTAAGTATGCTGTGATATTGAGATACAAAATCACTTTTCAAAGCAAGCCGCAGGACCCATTAAGCCCTGGATTGGGTGGGCCGAAGAGGGAGGCAGCATTATTTTTGTTGTTCAATCTGTCAAAAACCCTACACATATACATTACAATGATTTGGATGTGAATCTGTGCATACTTGTTTTTCCTAATGTTAATTAAGTATTTTAGGGAAAAAGTGTCAGTGCGGCTACCAGGGAGAGTTTGTGGCTGCACTCTGAAGCCACCAAAAATTTTGTTGCGAGAACCCTTGAGTTGGTTTAAATCATACCAAATGTTTTATATGTTTCTAATAAGATTGAAAAATATCTTTACAATATAAATATTTCCTCTTTCTTGTTGAATCAGGAGTGTCTAGTGCAGCAGTCCCTAAGCATAAAATATCTTCTTGCATATCTGTCTGTAGGGAGTCTCTCATCTCTGGCAGAACAAACACATTAAATGTGCACCTTAATTTTCATCAGAAAGTCTCCAGATTTATTTTTGCAAACGGTCCAGAAGACACACAGAAAAGGGGGGGGGGGGAAGTACAGCTTTCTGGGGAGCATCTTACTAAATTCACAATAGTGTAGATATTAAACAGGAGATGCAATCACATACATATTTAGCAATTCACACCTTCAAAGTGTTGTTCAAATGTTGTTATACTGCCACTACTCTTGTAAGGGAGGTGTTATCCCCATTTTACAGGAGGGGGACATTGAGGCAAAGGTCACACAGCAAATTGGTAGCACATATAGTTCACCTGACCACTCTGGCTAGCATGTCAAACTTAAGTCAAGTTATGCTTTAGTATCAAAAGCCATAGAAGTTGAAGAAGAAGAATTGTAGAATACATCTACATATCAACATGCAGAATACACTGATGTCTGTGTGCGCATAAATTCCCAGTGTTTTGTTTGATGTAGCCTCTTGTTTGGTGTAACACTTTTACATCATAACCAGACTAAGTTTCATTTATTGTTTTAGCATGGTGGCTGATGTTATGGAAACCTCCCTGAGCAAAGCTTTCTGTAACAAAGAGGGAGAATAGCTTAAGACCACTTGAAGTAAACAAGGAACTTTGATATACCAATCTAATTAACATGAAAGGTGCTCAAATGCTTCAGTGATGGAAGAAAATACAAAACCCTAAAATAGATAATTTTCATGTGGCTGTTCCGAGTGACCACTAACTACAAGGGAAATTAAGAAAACATCTTCATTGTTAATATCTTGCTGTCTCACCATTATTTTGTGATAGGCCTACCCTTCTTAAGTAGATGACTGACACTAGACTTACCAATATAAACAGCCTCTCCAAACTGAAGTAGTGTAACAATCTGTGATACCGTTACTCATGTTAAATAATGCACTGGTTTCAATGGCACTACTCATAGCATAAGATGCATTACAATTTGACCCTTAGTGAATTTAATGAATTGGGCTATTTTATTTCATTTCTTGTTGCTCGTCACAACAGAGTATAACATTTACTCTCTCAGAACAAAAGTCATCCCTGTAATTTCTGCACCACTTATGTCCCTCTTACACTTCTCAGTGCTTAAGTGGATTTTAAGTAGGATATAGGTCTTGTGCAGATTCCCTGTACAGCAGTGAATTTCACCCTTAATAATTTAGCATTTGTTGCATATCGTTTACAGTGAAGGGCTCTATAGGATGATACCCAGGCATCTTTATCTCCCAGTGAAGAGAAACAACTGCTGTGTTCTACCCCAGAAGTATAGGTACAATAATAACTGTATCTAACTGAAAGTTTAGGCAATCAGAAAGTGTTATCACTTGTAATATGACCAGGATACCAGAGTTGACAGATACATTGGTAGCAAAAAATCCAAAATCTTAAAATAAATAAATAAATAAATAAATCACCCACAAGTCGTTTTTAATCTAATGTGAAAGATAGCGTATCTCCCAAAGGACTGTGTTTGGGGCATTAGTTCAGTAGTGACTTAGAAGGAAGAATATCACTTCCTGCAGTAGCTGAAGTCTCCCATTCAAGTACTGATCCAGCCCAGTGATGCTTAGCTTGTGAAAACTGAAAGGGTCAGAGAACAAAGTGGTACCACCATAAAATTAGATACTTTAAACGCAGTATGCCGATTTTAAACTTGGTGAGCGATGGCCATTGTATTATGTGGAAAACTTTGAGCAAGAATCCAAAAACAAAGCCTAACATTTTAGTTGTCTGAGTTGTGGTGAGTCATTAAATATACAAAGAATAAAATTATGCAAGTTCATCTTCATTTAAAAAGTACACTTGAGTTTTGGAAGTTCTATTAGACCACTGAAGAGTTGCCCCTGTAGCAGATACCTAAGGGTGTAATCCAGTGTCCATTGGAACTCATTAATTTCATTACGCACTAGCTCAGCCTATAGGTGTGGTATATCTGGTACACAGACCCTGAACAAAATGATACTCTTTTATCCCAAGAGAGTGTTATTCAAATTAACATATGGATCATTCCATTTGTCCTCCACAAATAGTTGGCTTCTACTTTTTGTTTGCAAAGAAAACTCAAAAACAGTGTTTTATAAGGGGTAGTGCACCAGCCTGAAGAGACTATTGTTAGGCAGTTCTCCTGCCTTGTAGTTGGAAACAAACATGTTTCTGTGAACTCTAAAAAAGGGTGCTTTGCTTATTGCTGGTTAACGTATCAATATATAGAGTGCATAAGTGGCAGTACAGATTTAAATTACGCTGTTATAATGGAGACAGGAAATATTTTCTCAGCTAACACAAAATAAAACTTGGATATTTTACAAATATTATAGTATATTCTAAACATGTTTCCAGTGGAAGAAGCAATAAAATCTAAAGTAAAATGCTTGATAACCTGTAGCGATGCTACAGTGTTCTTCTCTTTCTGGACAATACGGAGTGTTTCTCACATCTGAAATCTGTATTTATCTACAGGAAAAGACTCTGCCCAGATGTCTATCATGGCTGTGTATGATCTTACTATGAAATACTGTACAACTAGCACACCTATACATATTCCTGAATGGAGGGGAAATGTGCATACAAAACCTCAGTACAAACAAAGAATAGCTGGTTCTCATTCCCTTTTCTAATTAAATATCCTGTTTTTAAAATCAAAACTAAATGACATTAAAAGTAACATACTTTTTGTTACTAATTTTATACTAGGTCTGCAGTATTAAGGAGCAAAAACTAAATATATTATGATCCAGTACAGCTTATATATAATTATTATTTTTTTTTTTTAGGCCCAAACTGCTTTGCAGAAACCACTGTCATTCCAGCTGGCCGAGAGGTGAAGACTGATGAATGCACTATATGTCACTGTACTTATGAAGAAGGCACTTGGAGAATTGAACGACAAGCTATGTGCACTAGACATGAATGCAAACAAATCTAGGGAATCTACAAATAAAAGTACTATGATGTTTTTATAAAATACTTCACTGCGGTGAAAACCCTAGATAAGCCTGGGAAAGATTATTCATTGTAATAAGAATATTTTTGGTGAGGAGAAAAGATCATCATACTGGTATTTTGTTTTTCATAGTTATGTAATACTGCAAGACAAAGAAATCCATATATTTAAAAAAAGTTTGGACATAAAAAATCCTGTCTTAATGTTTTATTTTCACGGTGAGTGCACTGAGTACACTCTATCAAATATTCTATGTATTTATATAATCCCATTATAGAGGTTAAAATAAATGTTTTATATAGATACAGATTAAAATACGGTAAGGTCGCCTGTCCTATTGTGTACATGCACCATGCCTAAAACATTTCCGTTTTAGTTTTATCATGACTTTATTTTTGGTGGGCAACAATAATAGACGTGTGGCCAGAAAATAGCCAGCAAATCAATCACATATTTCAGGTACTTTGAAGTTCTACCTTTTGAAAATATACGGTATAAGCTTTAAAAGAATGTGCTAAATTTATTATATGTGCAAAAGTAGGCCAAATTCTCTTCTCAGTTATTCTGGTGCATCTCCAGTGGGCCTGCACTGGTATAACTGGGAAGAGAGTATGAAATTGTGACTTTGATTATAGTAATCGTTTCAGAACTCTAAACATGGATCCTATAAGAATTAATTTCAGGATGAATTCATTTGTGATGTAAAGCGTCCTATATCTGATATAATGGCCATAAGTAACAAAACAATGAAACTTGCAACAATTTTACATTTAATGGTTGTGAAAAACAAGTACAACTGACAACAGAGGGTGACAGGGAGTATAACAGGACAAGCAACTAACAGGTGTAAGATAAAGCAGGTCTCCACTATTTTATTTAAACATGCTCTTGTTTTTCTGCTACTCTCATATATTAGATTTGGGTTGAATCACTACTGAGGCCCAGGTTCAAGAAAGCACTTAAGTATGGACTTAACATATGCTTTGATGAATTAGTGCAATGTTAGTAATGAGTAGTTAACTACATGACACCTGATGCGTAACTTACATTGTTTATCTCTCAGACTTCTATCAGGATTTTAATGGAAGTTTTGCCATTGACTTCAAGGGGCCAGGATTTCACACCAAGTATGGATTTTGCCCACATAGCTATCAATCGCCAGACAACTGTTTGTTTCTCAACCAGATCATGGACAAGAAAATGAGGAAACTACAAAGCAGCAAAGACATAAAATGCACAGCAAGCTTAAGTAACCATAACAATTAAAAATCTGAAGAAAAATAGTCCTACAACAAAATGTACCTTCAAGTTCACACATAGCCTCAGTCCATCTAGGCGGACAATCAAGGAAAGTAGGTTTTGGACTGATTATGATTTTTTCAAACGTCTTCTGAATCCATCAACTATCAAAATGATTTTCCTCAAGCCTATGTACATGTATATAAAGTACATCAAAATATTATACTAAAAAGCTATTATCAATAAGCAGCAGAAAGAATGTCCAACACATGTTTCACTCTTAGCATAAAAATATTACTCTGCTAACGGTAGTAAATGGAAATCACTAATGGGCAGATTGTGAAGAGCATCATCACGTGTGCACCCAATATGCTAAGCACTCTTGCAAATCTGGACATAAAATGCTTGATCCTGCTACCAATACCAACAATAGTACCTCATTCACTGAGTGGAAATTACTAGCGCAGTAAGGTCCTACTCAATCTAACTAAAGGTGGCAGAATTTGGCCCTAAATCAGAGCCAAAATCCTATTCACCTTACAAAAGTAGTTATGTTACTCAGATGAATAAAGCAAACAGATTTTGGTCCCAAGTTGCTAAAAGCTAGATTCACAAAGGTACTTAGGATTCCAACATTTAGGTGCCACTGGCATTCTGAAAACCACCACTCAGCTTCCGCCTAGCCCTGCAGGTGCCTGAGTTTCTACCAGTCAGCATGTGCAAAGCCCTGATGCTGCCCCACAGCTAATGAGTGAGGCTTCCGAGCAACCCAAGCCAAAGCCCTCCTGGGATTCTCAACCCAGGCATTCTCCACCTTCAACAGAACTGATTGAAAGACCCAACCCAGAATACCCACCAACACAGAGATTAGGGCACTCATCTGGAATGTAGGAGAGTTAGATTCAAATCCCTGTTCCAATTCAGGGGCATAGTTAATACTAAGCATTTTCCACTTCAAATTTTTAATCCTGACACCAACATATCCATTTCACCCAGAATTTCCTGTCTGATTTATGTGATTCCTCATGATTTCTCAGGTCTCTCTGGTTTACTGAAGTTGTTTCTCTAATATTGTTGAGTTGCAGAGACTGCTTTTTAAAAATCACGAGTGGGAGGATGACAAGATGGCTATGGAGATTCATAATGGGCCATGGAGCCTTTTTCATCTAGGTCACTGAACAAAAAGCCAGCCCAGGTCCATAGTAACTATTGCCAGCTGAGGGCTGTTCAGTGGTCTGTGTGAAATTGATGGGCAAAGGCAAATTTCTAGCACAGATGTCAATGCTACACAGAAAACAACCCATAATTGGCTCTGACTGGCATTCTTGTTGACAGCCTCAATAAAGAGGCAAAGGAGTGAACAAGTAGGAGTATTGTACTCCACAAGGGTGATTCTACTATGTCAGTGAACAGGAACATTGGCAATGTAATGTGTGGGAGCCTGTCAGTATGTACCTGTGATACCTGTAGATGTGAACTTCAGGCTCCAGCACTGTGAATTTGGCATCTTGTAGATGCACTCATTTTTATTTAGCGTTTAAAATGTGGTGATGGGAAGATTTAAGATAGACTAGGGCTAATTCAGCCACTGTGAAAGAACAATATCCTCTCCCCTTCAAAAAGAAAAAGAATATACAACCTGCTGTGGGATGTCGTCCCTCCCCAGGTGCTGAGGACTATAGCTGAAAGAAAAAAGTTACATTTTACAGAGAGTCTTTCAAATAGCAGTGGAAAAGAACAATAAAACCTTACCCAACATGGAATACAGGAAACAAAGACTGTCCATCTGCAGACTTTTTTTCTAAAACTTTTTAAGCAGCCCAGAATGTTCCTAGTGTCCATATTAGATACCAGTGTTAAAATCTATATTGATCTAGCTCTCACCACATAACTAAAGTAATATTCCTGTTTGAATCTAGGAGCACATGCAGTTTAATTTCTTCATACAAAAGTAGAAATAAAATCCAACTACATAGTTCCTAATGAGCAAAGCCACACACAGTGTATTGAGTTGCTGAGCGTATCATACTGAGAAGTGTTCGTCCGAGGTTTGAACAAAAATGAAGAAACATGAAAACAAGCTCTGTTTTGCTAACAGACAATTTACTGGTTACTGGAAGTTATATTTAACTCTTTCCAGTTTATAATTTTAATCAAATAAAACATATGTTACTGAAGTGAAGAAATGTCAGTTTGACATAAAATGATCATTTTAAAATCTGACTGTGGTAAAAATATGTAATACTGCAAATAATATTAGACAATGTATATTGTCAAAAACAGGGGACGACAGTTAAAATGGTCAAAGGCACCTGCCGATGTTCAAGCAGTATTACTTATTCCAGCTGGTTGGCAATTCTCTAACTTGCAGTTTTTCGTCCATAAGAACTAGTACCCTACCAAATACAGTGTCCATTGTGGTCAATTTCATGTTCATAGGATTTTAAAAATAGTAAATTTCTCATGTGAACATCTGAAACAGAGTGTTGTAACCCTGGGCCTCCCTACCCAAAAAGGAGCCATGGGTGGTCGCAGGATTCCCATCCTTACTTCTGTGCTACCTTCAGAACTGGGCAGCCAGAGAGCTTTGAAGCCAGTGCCAGCACCAGCACAGAAGTGAGGGTTGCAGGGTATGGGGGGAGTCATCACTTTGAGGGGAGGGGGCAAGGGCCAGCCTTATGGGTTGGCAACCACCAAGGGCCATAAGGCGCTGGAGTTGGGGAGGTGCAGGGCTGGGGGTGCCCCAGCTGGGGACTCCTACCATGTGCTGGGCTCCAGCTGCTTGTCCCGGCCAGGCTGGGGAGGGATGGGACTTCCTCGTGTCCTGCAGGGGCCACTCTGGGGGCTGGGTGAGACCCACTCCCGGGAACCTCCCATGGCTGCAGGAAGCTCTGCAGCTGCTGGTTGAGAGCCCAGCTCTGAAGGCAGTGCAGCTGTGGAGCTTCCAGCAGCCAGGGGAGATTCCTGGAGGTGGGTCTGATCTGACCCAGAAACAGCCCCTGCAGAGGAAGAGCAAGACCCTCCAGAGTCCAGCTGGGACTAGCAGCTGGAGCCCACCACATGGTAGGAGCCCTCCTCCCCTACAATAGCCAGATTTCACAGTTCATGGTGCATTTTTCATGGCCGTGAATTTGGTAGGGCCCTAATAATTAAATTTCAAGACCTGCTAATGGGTCATGAATAAGTCTGTATTTCATGGTGAACGGGTGTTTTGGGGGTGGGGGGAGGTCTGAAGATGAGCAGGCATTCTTCTTTCCCCAGTTGTTTTTAGTGTTACTTCCATGAACACAGGGTCTCTGCTTTTAATTCTCCTGCTTATTCCCTGTCTGAAATCAGAGCCAACTTAACAGTGCAACTCTGACTTCTGTGGCTTTACAACAGGAGTGAATTTGGCCTCAAATACGCATAAGCAGTTGCTGCAGAGATCATGCCACATACATTTTCTGATAGGGCAATATGCAGAGAATATTTAAAAAAAACAAACTGTCATTCCTATAAAATGTTCCTATTACTAAGAATGGGGGAAGAGGGGAAACAAATAGAAAATGTGAGTTCAAAACTATTTGTAAATATAACTTATTTTCCAGCTTTCTCCATGAAGCATTCAGTTGTTCTTTCTTTGTTCTTTTCTGTCAGATTCAAAGTGATGGTGAAGAGGGATGGAAACATAGTAGATGGAAAGGTTAAATGTTTAAAAAAAAAAAAACATTCAGAAGTTTGCTCCCATGTTATACTATAGCACAACTGCCTGGTACATTATGGGAGCCTTTAAACTGCACAAGTTGAAGCATTGGTATGTTCCTATCTAACTATTCCTATTGGGATTTGGGGGCAAGGGACAGGAAAGACAGAAACAGACAAATAGAAAAGACACCAAATAAAGAAGATAATATTGTAAAGGCAAATATAGCCATTCTTAAAGGTTTTTATAATGGAAAAAAAGGTGTGAGCAAAAGAACATCAGAAAGAGGAAGAGCCATAATGGTATGAGAGTGACAATGGAAGAAATACACCAATCCAAACATAAGGAGAAAACTACAGAATTTGAGTACAGGAAGGTGATGAACAGAAAGACTATGAGTGGGAGGGTAATTAACTTAGTAAGAAGAGGTTCATGGGGTGGGGGAACAAAATGAGTGGGAAAAGACAGGGAGGTTGCAATAACATATCTTAGGACAAAATAAATGAGGAGTATAACAACAAAGCAGTAAAGACGTTGACACAGCACAGAAGAGCAGAAGGCTGAGGCCCTGATTAGGAAAGTGCTTAAGTAGCTGTCCAGAATAGAGATGGATCCTTCAGTTGTTTTCCTCTCTTTTTTGGTGGTATAGACCTCAATCACAATTAAGAGATTCCTCACTCTTTAGAAAAAATATCTCATCTCTATATTCTCACACTATGTTTACATTACACTGCAGGACTATTAATTACTTTTAGTGTCAAAATTATATCTTTTGAAGGCAATTATAGTATATGGATCATGAGTTATTTCCACATTATATAGAGGGGATTTTGAAAAGGAATTCATTTAAAAGTCAGGCTGACACAACCCACCCAGATTACCACCCATTTCCCTTAACAGCCAACATGTTCCCTTTATATAATGTGTTTATATGGCTTCATGGAAAGTACACTCTGCCCAGTACATTGCTGACAAACCCCCAAGGAAAGAAAAGAAAATTCCATGGTAGGGAAAAAATATGTTACTTTTCACTTTGCTATCCATACATCCAAATTGTTCATCAATTCTAGGTGAAAAAGGAATTTTAGATTAAAGTTCAAGCATCTTATCATTTGTGATATTAAAGACAACCCTAAAATCTATCATGCTCCAATGCAAAAAAGGCATTGAGAGTGTTAAATTGTAGATGATGATGAAAGTTCTCATAGAAACACTTCGCAGTAAGAACCAGAATCTAATGCAACACTGAAACCATGGAAGCAAATGTCCCACGAAGCAGAAAAATCAAGGCTAAATATCAGAAAAAAATGTCCAGTCTGAAATATCAGACTATGGATCAGCCTCCTACCAAATGAGGTGGAGATGCTACTACCTGATTAACTTTAAACAGCATTGAAGAAAACAAATTTCTGGTACAACAGAATCCTGAATTGGTAGAGAGATAAGTAACATGACCTAATATATATTTTTGATTACTAATTATGTATCAGTCATGAAAACACCCCACCTTGATTAGCTGCAGCTAAATTAATTGGGAAAAAAATGTATTTACCTCTGAATTTATGAGGTAACATTTACTAATTTCTGCTTCCTGATGGCTCAACTGAGGCTAATAACGTATCTAGACCCTATAACTTCATTTCTTGTTAAGTTGTAAAAGAAAAAAAAAGATAAACATAAGAAATGAATGGCTATAAAAAGGATATATTCGGGATGAAAATATTCAGAATGCATGTATCAACACATAAAAGTGACTTAATATTTTGTCATAGTCAACAGTCATTGTCCCTCAAGGTAAATATCGGGCTTACCCTTGTATCAGTCAGCAGTCCTGGTGTTCACCTTAACAGCAGTCAACATCTCATTGGAGTGAGATCATCCCTTCCATCAGTTCCCCTCTAGGTCAAGTAAAAGGGACAGAATGTCTTAAAGGGGCCCTCAGCAGAGTAGATTGTGGGTGGCGAATTCTCCTGGTGCAGACATTGTAGAAGGCAGCTGCAAGCCTGTCCTCAAATGACCCACTCAACTCCTAGTGAGAGTGCTGAGGATGGGCCTAGGCTTGAGGATATAAAAGACAAAATTAATGAGAAAGTAAAATAAAAGCAAAGGTGACAAGGCAATATCAGGTCTCGCACCACAATGAAAAGTAGCAAACTAAGTAACAGGTATTGTAAGATTAAATGGGAAATATAAATACAAATCTTATATGGAATTATCACTGAGAACTGAAAAAGACAGAAAATGAAATTTTCTGATTTATATGCAAAGAAGTTTGCAATTTTCAGCCAGGCATTGAGAAAATAAGGAAGTATTTTGAGGGAAATACAAAAGAAAAAACTGGAAATATTTTGGGAAGTATGAAAAATGCCGATTGCATATCTATATACAGAATGTGCACAAACATTTGCTGACAGCACGTGTAAATATATATATTCACAAATTACCAAATTCTGATCTTGGTTACACCAATGTAAATTAATTTCCAGATCAACACCAATGTAACTGAGATCAACATTTGTCCCACAGACTATATATATTATATAACATCTGTATTTAATTGTGATTAATGAATTATCAAGATAAGACAATGGGTATAAGTAATCTTGTGAGGAATGTACGTTCATAGAATGTGAAATTCCCTCTATGTTGTAAAACAGCACAAGGCCTATGTACTAGTGGTACTATTTAAGCCCTCCAAATAAGTCTTAAGTAGCATTTAAGTGGTGTATAGGCATTGAGTTGGCCTGATCCATGGAATGAATTTCACTCATTATAAGGAGCAGAAAAAACAACCATTTTTCACACTTTGCTACAATGTGTGCCTACAGAATCAAGTCAAGACCCTTATAGGATATGACACATCAAAATGAAAACAACTACTGCAGCATAACACTTATCAATTCAATTCTATCCCAAGAAGTATGGTTGATATTAAATAAATGCCTTTAGGTGATGGAATTGTGTGCCAACTACAGTTTTTTTTTAAAGGTGCATCAGATGGATAAATGTACTTCTCTATTTATAAAAAAAGTAAAAAGTGCAGCTTAATTTATATTTCTACTGCCTTAAAAACTAATTATTAATTGCAGAGGGTAATCCTGGAATTTATCTGTGGTAGGTACTGTACAAAGCTCCATCTGCTTACATTACTTGGCATGTTACCAACACAAAGCCTACATATTTGCAAAGGCAAGACTCGCTGTTTTCTATGCTTTATTAACCATTGATAAGTCAAACTAATGCTAAGTAATTTAGTGTTATCGTGATTGGCTAATTACAGAGATGACATTTATGTGCAGTGCTTCAAATTAATGTAACCACACTTACAGTTTGCATTCTGTTTATCCCTGTTTACCAAATGAAAATGAGGAATAACTAGGATTTGGTAATTTTGTAGATTCCAGTTGAACAGAGATGAATTTCATAATTTACTGCTGAAGTATTTTCCCCCCCAAACACTGCTTTTTCCCAACTACTTGTTTTAAAATGGCATTTGATAAAAATAGCTATTTTATATATTCTGCTAAATATTAGATATGCTGTTTATACAACTGTTTCAGCAATAAAAAGTCATTGTTAATCTTAATTATGTTTTTGCATTTATTTTTGATTAATTAGAGGCCCTTGATATACATACATAAATATGCACTACAGAGAAACTAGTTCATTAAAACTGAAAAAGCAACCTCTATGGTTTTTCAAATGTTTTAATTTTTTGGCACAATTCACATCAAATCAGAATCTTTATGAAGTCTTGACAAAAATATACAAATAGGGTGCTTGTAATATAATTTCTTTAATTAATTTCCCTTATGACTAAGAAGTAACATTAGGGCCTGGTCTACACTACGGGGTTAGGTTGAATTTTGCCACATTAGGTCGATTTAAAAATGAATGCGTCCCCAGAACCAACCCCATTCCATCGACCTAAAGGGCTCTTAAAATTGACTTCTGTACTCCTCCCCAGCGAGGGGAGTAGCGCTAAAATCGCTTTGCTGGGTCGAATTTGGGGTAGTGCGGACGCAAATCAATGGTATTGGCCTCCGGGAGCTATCCCAGAGTGCTCCATTATGACCACTCTGGACAGCACTTTGAACTCTTATGCACTAGCCAGGTACACAGGAAAAGCCCCGGGAACTTTTAAATTTCATTTCCTGTTTGGTCAGCGTGGCGAACTCAGCAGCACAGGTGACCATGCAGTCCCCCCAGAACCATAGAGCGTAGAATGTTTCTACGCTCCCCCTATCATCTCCGTCCCTGAGGTTATCGCAGATTAGAAGCCGAAAAAAACGCACTCGCGATGACATGTTTTCCGAGCTCATGCAGTCCTCCCGCACTGATAGGGCACAGCTTAATGCATGGAGGCATTCAGCGGCAAAGGCCAGGAAAGAATTAAGTGAGCGCAAAGAGCGGAGGCAGGACGCGATGCTGAGGCTAATGGGGGAGCAAACGGACATGATGAAGCGTCTGTTGGAGCTGCAGGAAAGCCAACTAGAGCACAGACCCCCGCTGCATCCACTGTATAACTGCCTACCCTCCTCCTCATGTTCCATAGACTCCTCACCCAGATACCCAAGAACGCGGGGGAGGTGGGGGGGGGCTCCAAGCACCCAGCCACTCCACTGCAGAGGATGGTCCAAGCAACAGAAGGCTGTCATTCAAACAGTTTGATTTTTAGTGTGGCTACAATAAGCAATGTGGCCTTGTCCTTCCCTCCTCCCCCATCCAACCCCGGCTACCTTGTCCGTTCTCTTTTTTTTTTTTTAATTAATAAAGAAAGAATGCATGGTTTCAAAACAAGTTACTTTATTTCGAAGGGGGGAGGGTGGTTGGCTTACAGGGAATTAAAATCAACAAAGGGGGCGGGTTTGCATCAAGGAGAAACACACACAACTGTCACACCGAAGCCTGGCCAGTCATGAAACTGGTTTTCAAAGCCTCTCTGATGCACAGCGCGCCTTCCTGTGCTCTTCTAATCGCCCTGGTGTCTGGCTGCTCAAAATTGGATGCCAGGCAATTTACCTCAACCTCCCACCCCGCCATAAACGTCTCCCCCTTACTCTCACAGATATTATGGAGCACACAGCAATAAGCAATAACAATGGGAATGTTGGTTGCGCTGAGGTCTGAACAACAGCACCAGCGAGCTTTTAAACGTCCAAAGGCACATTCTACCACCATTCTGCACTTGCTCAGCCTATAGTTGAACTGCTCCTTACTACTATCCAGGCTTCATGAACTGATCCCCAAAGCTCGTCGCTGGGGATCAGGAGAGGAGAGTTGCAGAGGAAGTGATGGAGCCGTACATCATGCTCTGGAGGTTGCTAGGAGCCAGGCAGGGAAGACGTTCCCAGAACCCCTGGCCAAGCTACATGTCCGATGAGGACGGTTACCAGTCCTACTGCACCGTCTGCTGCCAGCAGCACCCAGGAGGACCAGTACGGATCCCCCGAGCTCATCACTGGGGAGCAGGAGAGCAGAGTTACAGGGGAAGCAGTGGATGATGACGGTTAGCAGTCCTACTGCACCGTCTGCTGCGAAGGCCAGGAGCTGCTGCTGTGTAGCAATGCCAGCTGCTGCAAGTGCTTCTGTGTCGAATGCTTGGAGGTCCAGTTAGGGCAAGGTACCTTGGCCAAGGCAAAAGAGCAAGAGCCCTGGAGCTGTTACCTGTGTCAACCACGGAAGTGCTGTGGGGTGTTACAGCGCCGACCGGACTGGAATATACGGCTGCAAGACTTCTTCACCAGTGACAAAGGACAGGAATATGATGCACCTAAAATCTAAAAAGGCCTGCACATTTCCCAGAGTCACTACCCTTGATAACAGAACGTCAATGATTGCATTGGCTACTTGAATCACAGCAGCCCCCCCAGCAGACTTGCCCACAACAGCAGCAGTGACGGTGAGCTGAGCGGGCTCCATGCTTGCCGTGGTATGGCATCTGCACAGGTAACCCAAGAAAAAAGGCGCGAAACGATTGTCTACCGTTGCTTTCACAGAAGGAGGGGCGACTGACGACATGTACCCAAAACCACCCGCGACAATGTTTTTGTCCCATCAGGAGCTTAACCCAGAATTCAAGTGGGCGGCGGAGACTGCGGGAACTGTGGGATAGCTATCCACAGTGCACCACTCTGTAAGTCGATGTTAGCCACGGTAGTGAGGACGCACTCCGCCGACTTAATGCGCTTAGTGTGAACATATGCAATTGACTGTATAAAATCGATTTCTAAAAATCGACTTCTATAAAATCAACCTAATTTTGTAGTGTAGGGATACCCTATGTATGCCGAAGCACCTGTATTTAATGCTCCTTCTCAGAATGTAATAAGTGTAACAGATCCAAACTTTTAAACATATGGTCTACGTGTATAAGGCTACGACTGGAAAATCCCAAACCTGAAGAGCCATGGTATTAAACCGTTTACCTAAAAACGTGTCAAAATAGCTAGAAACTGCCCCTGCTATCAGCTCCTTTATTTTGCCATGCAGGGAATACTAGGTGAGCTGAGATTACTTACAAATGAAATTTCCTGAGATCAGAATTAGTTGTTTCCTTCAAAGGTAACTCTTCCCCACTTTGAGGATATATACTCCATGGAAGTGTCTAAAATAAGGAAAACATGAAATACTTAAAAAAACAAATGAAATACTTGGAGACCCCCTCCCCCACCTTCAAGCCACCTATTGCCCCAAAAGGGAAAAAAATCAAGGGTCAAATGAGTTAGACCAGTGGTTCTCAACCTTTCCCGACTACTGTACCCCTTTCAGAGGTCTGATTTGTCTTGCGTACCCCCAAGTTTCACCTCACTTAAAAACCACTTGCATACAAAATCAGACATAAAAATACAAAAAAGTGTCACAGCACACTATTACTGAAAAATTGATTAGTTTCTCATTTTTATCATATAAATTATAAAAAAGCCAATTATAAAAAATCAAATCAATAGTGTACTTACATTTCAGTGTACAGTATATAGAGCAGTATAAACAAGTCATTGTATGAAACTTTAATTTGTACTGACTTCGTTAGTGCTTTTTATGTAGTTGGTTGTAAATCTAGGCAAATATGATTTGATGTACACCCTGGAGGTCCTCTGACTACCCCCAGGTGTACATGTACCCCTGATTGAGAACTACTGAGTTAGACTATTTTCAATACAGAAACTGATACGGATTTTGCAGCACAAATTAGACTTTTCAACATGAATTTGTTTCCACTAACACTAGTGTTTTATTAAAACTATATTGAGAATTCCATAGGGGCTGCTTCGCAAATCTCCTGACTACGTAATGATCTGAGGCTGGTTTCTGACAGTGTGCTTAACATGTCCTTAAGGGTCAGACCCGCTAAGGAATAACAATGAGAAGGCATTAAGGCAACCAGTTAGTCATGTTTCTCTTAGACACAGGTTGACTCTATTATAGCGGTGTAAAATGATATAAATAGATCTTTTATCTAAAGATTTAGCCTACTCCAGATAAGAGCCAAGAGAGCTTTAATGTTCAATTTGGGTCCTGCTGGCATGGCCATAAGATTGCAGTGAAAATAGTGATAATATTATGACTGATTAATTAAATTGAAATTCTGCCACTTTTTTGGGAGGAATTGCATATGGCCCTCTAGCACTAATTTATGCTTATGAAATTTAATGTAGAATGACTGATGCCCTACTTACCACGGAAACTGAAGTCACTGCTATCAGAAAGAAATAATTTCTTACCTGGTAATTGTTCATGGAAGAAACACAATTTAGTAGAGTCTCACACTTGGATCTATGTCCCAGTGTGCTCCACCTCTGAGCTACTGCTGTGGAGCCTGGGCTCCTCACAGTCCTCTAACAGTCTATGAAAGGACTGGATGATCCGGAAGATGAAATTACATGTACACTACTAGAGGTGGTCCTTCTAGAAAAAGCAGAAGCACATTCGTAAGCAACTTGTAGGGAAGTATACATGCCCATTGCCAGTACTCGGTCTGTTCTGTGAGTAATTAGAGAGCTTTAGTCGTCACAGCGGTCAATCTGGCATATTTCATAAACACTAAATGTAGTTTTTTAAAAAAATCAAATACTCAAAAATGGTACAAGACCTAATATTTTATTAAAAGGGCTAGATATTACTCCTTTTTAAAACAAATTGATGGAACCAAAATTCACAAGTTGTTAAAATCATTTTATTGATATTACTATATTAAAAATGAAATACATCAAAGCTACTGAAGAGCAATGTATTCATACTGATATTCTGCTAACATTTTGCTGCTCCGTATATCAAAGTATGGTTGCACTGAAGACAGTGAACTCCATCGTGGGGATTATATGATCCTGGGCTGCAGACAACTACAGACAGAGAAAACAGAACAAAAGCAATTTAAAAAAACTAAATGAATGGTATCTAAAATATTGCTTAGATTAGAAATGTTTAAAAGCCTTTCCTTGGGATGTAATATTCAACTAATTGGCAAGATCAGATTTTTCTAACATACTAATATTTGAATTAAAAAAAAAAAAGGACAAATGTTGTAAAAATCTATTTTTACATGCCATCCATTCATGAGATATAATATTCTTCTCTTCACAAAAGTAGTGTGTATGACTTTCTGATTCCCCATTGCTCTACCCCAAGTAAGTTTTTTCACTATTGAAAACCAGTGAGCAGCAGCTGCCAACAGATTCTAGTGTGGTCAACACCCAGTAACGTTTGAACTAAATTGCTTTATCTCCACCTAGTGGACACAGATGTACTTAAAGGGAAATTTAAAACAAAACTGACTTTTAAGAATCTATTAATAAGTAGCAAGTGCACAGAGAATGCAACAAACAAGCAGACATCAATGTGTGGGGCCAAAGATGGTGTTGTGAGCAGAAGAACTTTTCTACTGGTTAACTCATGCTATGCCATTCTGTGAAATC